>NC_139230.1:13900003-14020157 GCF_977018435.1 Lepisma saccharinum | reverse complement strand
GGGAAGGGTGCAGCCAGTCTGAAAAGCTTGACGGCAGAGATTGGAGAGTTTTTGGAGGTGTTTAATGTTAAGATCACTGGCAATGGAATGGGCAGCACCAACTTCCTGACCCACCTAGCCAACCTTGTCCTCACTTGTAACAACTTCACCTTTGAAAACCAAAATTTCCTACAGATCCGAGGTACAGCCATGGGTACCAGAATGGCCCCATCCTATGCAAACCTCTTCATGGGCCAACTTGAGCAAGAGTTTTTGGCTACCCAACCCCTCCAACCCCTCCTCTGGCTCCGCTTCATCGACGACATCTTCATGCTCTGGACACATGGAGAACCATCCTTGTCAGCCTTCCTGGACCAACTTAACCACTTCCGTTCCCTAAAATTCACCTGGACACACTCCCCCAACCAGATCACCTTCCTGGATGTGGACGTGCACATCGAGGGAGGACACCTGACTACCTCCATCCACATAAAACCCACCAACCACATGCAATACCTACACTTCTCCAGCTCCCACCCGTTCCACACCAAAAAAGCAATTCCATTCTCTCTGGCCCTCAGGGGACAGCGCCTGAACTCTTCACCCACCTCCCGCCAGAATTATAACCTCCGCCTACACCAGGCCCTGGTTAACCGTGGATATCCCTCCATCCTGGTCACCAAGCAAATATCACGAGCTGCCTCACATACCACTACCACCAAGAAACCTGCTGCCACCAACCCACCTGCACTCATCACCCAATATCATCCCCACCTCAACAAAATCAGGCACACACTGCACTCTCTTCTCCCAATCCTCCACAGTGATCCCGAAACCAAAAACATATTTCCCGACAAACCCAGGGTGGTTTTCAAACGCCCCCCTAACCTCCAAAACATCCTGGTCCACAACACTCCTTCACCACACATCCAACACCCCCCTGCCCATAAATGCAACCGACCCAGGTGCAAGACCTGTCCCATCCTCATCACTTCTCACACCCTCCAGGTGCACACGGCCACTGGCAAATTTACCCTCCATCCCAAAGGGACCTGCCATGCCTCAAACCTTATCTACATCCTCACCTGCAACATCTGTGGTGATTTTTACCTGGGGGAAACATCAACGGCCCTCAACCTCCGCATCAATAACCACCGCTCCTCCACCCACAACCTGGACTTCACTGTCGCCGTCCACACCAACCACCACAACATCAGTTTCAACGACTGCTTCCGGGTAGCGATCATCCACCTCCTACCCCAACCAGCCAACACCTCTGTTCGCAAAAGATGGGAGAGGGCCTATATATCGGCCATGAGTGCAACCACTCCACCTGGCCTGAACAAGGCCACCCAGTAATGCCCACCCTCACCCACCCTCCCGCCCTCCCTCCCAACTCATCCTCCCCACTCACAGTTTACGACAAGCCTGGTGACGAAACAGTGTTTTTTTCGTTCTACGCACCGCTTCTTCTTCAATGGGGACCTGGCAACTCTGCAGGACCCCAACTTCCGGTTCCGTCTTCTGTTTCTTCTCACACCGATGATGCTATAAATTAGCGAAAATTTTGAATTTTTCTACTGTCCGGTGAGTGTTTCCTTTTACCTTATTTGATTTTTACTTAGCCCTTTTGGCCCTCCTTGCTTTTATCCATTATTATCCACATTTGGTATGAATCCTTTCACGTATAACTCCTATCAACTGAACCGCCTGCGATCTCTTATTGTTTCCTACACCAAAGCTACGTCCCATGCACGCTTCCTGCACTCATGTTTGATATTGGGCCTAACACCCAAAAGCCTCACACCCAAACTGCCGTTTTCCGCCATGCCCCCAAGCATAAAACCCACGATTTTCCCACTCGCGAGAAATTTCGCTATTGAACTGACCCACGCCATGTACCGATCCCAGCTAAATCGCGCCCGAGAACTGTCCATTTCTATTCAATCCCTTACCAAAATCCTGTTGCTGACCCCAGGTAACCACCATCACAAAATAGACTCCTTCTGGCACACCGCCCATTCCATTGCCAGTGATCTTAACATTAAACACCTCCAAAAACTCTCCAATCTCTGCCGTCAAGCTTTTCAGACTGGCTGCACCCTTCCCCTTCCACTGCCGCCCAATTTCAGTCCCACACCAACATGCCCACTATTACCCGACCCCCCTCTACCATTGCCCACCCCTCCCACACCACCACAGACCCCCCCTGAAAACCAAAACTGCACTCCCATACATCGCACCTTGGGAAACAACCAGTCCACGGACAAACCCACCCCTACCAGATCCATGACCACCAATGACCCTAACCCACTCAAAAACAACCAGACTGTACTCAATTTATCCAGCCATAAACTGAGCACTGATGAAATAGCTGTTTTATCCAAAGGCCTCACCTTCTCCCCCACAACTCCCCCCAACCAATTCCGCCTACTTTTTGACATACACACATTTGCTCGCAGCCTCCGATGGCAACATTTCTGGGCCAAAAATCCCTCACTCCAAACCACTACCAGTGAAACCCACCCGAGCCTCCTTCAATTTAACCCCCCCTCCTCCCAAGATCCACCCCCCCTGCCCACCAACCACCCCTTGGAAAGATACATCACTGCCGTCATTTCCACCACCTCTGACAGCTCATTCTTAAATAACTTTCACAACCAACCTAACCTCAATCCCCCCCAACAGAAAGCTCTCAGAGACCTCCGCAACAACCACAACATCAAAATCCTCCCAGCTGACAAGGGGTCCACCACGGTGGTCTTGAACTCTCAAGACTACCTGGCGGAAGCCAACCGCCAGCTGGCTGACCCCTCCACCTACAAACCCACCACAGCTGACCTATCCGCCGAACACCTCACCAAAATCCGGGACTTCATCCACACCCGTGGCCCACCTGAAGGCCTAACAGCTCGTACCACCGCCATGTTAATACCCGACAATCCCCGCACCCCCACCTTCTATCTATTGCCCAAAATCCACAAACCTGGCAACCCTGGCAGACCCATTGTGTCCAGCTATAACTCACCTACAGAACGAATCTCAGCCTTTGTTGACTCCCATCTCCAGCCTCTTGTGAAAGCTCTGCCCTCCTACCTCCGTGACACCAACCACTTCCTCCAGAAAATCAGCACCCTCCCACCATTGCCCCCAAATACCATCCTTGCCACCATTGATGTCACTTCCCTCTACACCAACATACCTCACTCCCATGGCCTCCGCTCCATAGAATTCTATCTCAATAGCAGACCCAAACCTCACAACCCCAGCACCAACTTCCTGACCCACCTAGCCCACCTTGTCCTCACTTGTAACAACTTCACCTTTGAAAACCAAAATTTCCTACAGATCCGAGGTACAGCCATGGGTACCAGAATGGCCCCATCCTATGCAAACCTCTTCATGGGCCAACTTGAGCAAGAGTTTTTGGCTACCCAACCCCTCCAACCCCTCCTCTGGCTCCGCTTCATCGACGACATCTTCATGCTCTGGACACATGGAGAACCATCCTTGTCAGCCTTCCTGGACCAACTTAACCACTTCCGTTCCCTAAAATTCACCTGGACACACTCCCCCAACCAGATCACCTTCCTGGATGTGGACGTGCACATCGAGGGAGGACACCTGACTACCTCCATCCACATAAAACCCACCAACCACATGCAATACCTACACTTCTCCAGCTCCCACCCGTTCCACACCAAAAAAGCAATTCCATTCTCTCTGGCCCTCAGGGGACAGCGCCTGAACTCTTCACCCACCTCCCGCCAGAATTATAACCTCCGCCTACACCAGGCCCTGGTTAACCGTGGATATCCCTCCATCCTGGTCACCAAGCAAATATCACGAGCTGCCTCACATACCACTACCACCAAGAAACCTGCTGCCACCAACCCACCTGCACTCATCACCCAATATCATCCCCACCTCAACAAAATCAGGCACACACTGCACTCTCTTCTCCCAATCCTCCACAGTGATCCCGAAACCAAAAACATATTTCCCGACAAACCCAGGGTGGTTTTCAAACGCCCCCCTAACCTCCAAAACATCCTGGTCCACAACACTCCTTCACCACACATCCAACACCCCCCTGCCCATAAATGCAACCGACCCAGGTGCAAGACCTGTCCCATCCTCATCACTTCTCACACCCTCCAGGTGCACACGGCCACTGGCAAATTTACCCTCCATCCCAAAGGGACCTGCCATGCCTCAAACCTTATCTACATCCTCACCTGCAACATCTGTGGTGATTTTTACCTGGGGGAAACATCAACGGCCCTCAACCTCCGCATCAATAACCACCGCTCCTCCACCCACAACCTGGACTTCACTGTCGCCGTCCACACCAACCACCACAACATCAGTTTCAACGACTGCTTCCGGGTAGCGATCATCCACCTCCTACCCCAACCAGCCAACACCTCTGTTCGCAAAAGATGGGAGAGGGCCTATATATCGGCCATGAGTGCAACCACTCCACCTGGCCTGAACAAGGCCACCCAGTAATGCCCACCCTCACCCACCCTCCCGCCCTCCCTCCCAACTCATCCTCCCCACTCACAGTTTACGACAAGCCTGGTGACGAAACAGTGTTTTTTTCGTTCTACGCACCGCTTCTTCTTCAATGGGGACCTGGCAACTCTGCAGGACCCCAACTTCCGGTTCCGTCTTCTGTTTCTTCTCACACCGATGATGCTATAAATTAGCGAAAATTTTGAATTTTTCTACTGTCCGGTGAGTGTTTCCTTTTACCTTATTTGATTTTTATATATATATATATATATATATATAATGGATAAAAGCAAGGAGGGCCAAAAGGGCTAAGTAAAAATCAAAGAAGGTAAAAGGAAACACTCACCGGACAGTAGAAAAATTCAAAATTTTCGCTAATTTCATAGCATCATCGGTGTGATAAGAAATAGACGGACGGTTTCGGTGAATGTTTCCTTTTACCTTCTTTGATATTTATATATATATCAATGCTATTGTGTAGGGTGAGCCAGTCAAATGGGAAGATTCAAAATATTCCCTAAAAATAGAGAGCAATTATTATTTATTTTTTGAACACAAATGTACTGTACATGAGTGGAAATTACTAGTGTACCTGAAAAATGTTCATTTTTTTTTAATATGGTGTCAGTAAGATGGTGTCCTTTGATTAGCAAACATTGTCGGATTCTCAGATTAATTGATTGAATTGGTGTTTTAAGTTCACTTTATGCACAGTAAGGCTAATCGGGACTGGACCTACAGTTTAAAGTGGGATCTGAACCACTATGTGCCTCCACCCGGTACCAAACCCAGGATCCCTTGATTACAAGGTGACGATGCTACTACTGCACCATCAGGGAGACCTCGGAGTGTCAGAGTAAATCTGCCCATGACGTTGTGAGAGGCAATCAAACTGAAAGATTTCAGGAATGGCTGGTGGGCATGGTTTGGGGTTATGAGAGCGTGGGTGTGACCTTAAGCGGTAACACTGTGATGGTAAACCCTGGACGTTATGCTGACATATTGGTAACCTTTTTCCTGCCTGCCCTTGATGACTATGACCCAGATGAAGAAACACTCGGCAAGAGATCCACAACATTCCGTTGGAGATGCTACGAAGTGTCATGGGTGGATTTACTCTGAGACTCCAACAATGTGTGCAGCACCAAGGATGCCATCTTACTAACACCATATTAAAAAAATGAACATTTTTCAAGGTACACTAGTAATCTCCACTCATGTACAGTGCATTCATGTTCAAAAAAATAATAATATTTGCTCTCTATTTTTTGTGAATTTTTTAAATCTTCTCATTTGACTGCCTCACCCTGTATATAGAGATGAAATGCACCATCAAAGAATATGCACGCCATCCAGTGATAACATTAAACATACATTTCATAAAATCAACAACTATATTAAAAACCAATCCTGGAAAATATTAGACTTTAAGAAGACAAACCTTTAAAATGCATGAAATACTGTGATGACAGCAAAATAAAATAGAGAAACTTGCAAGAAAGCAAAAGCAATTATAAATAAAGCATAGCATGTGCATGTGCAAAAGAAACCAAGAAAAGTATTAAAAATAATGTGAAATCTTTCTGGACTATGTAGCTACAGATTAGAAAAGATAGAAATGTGCCTTCAAATCAAAATATGATACATGACTGCAGAATTGTAAAAATGAGTCAAAGTATAGCTGACAAATTTGCCTCATAGTTTAAATCTATTTTTGCTGAATATCCTAGAACATAATTGAATCTGAACTACTACTACTACACAATGGGCCTGTTCCAAAAGTCACACGAGTTTAACGCGTTAAACAAGTTATGGTAACTGGCTGTCCCATAAGTGCTTCCATGCATTTCATGAGGTTTATTATGCTGTCCCAAAAGTTGCATTCCCTGAGTCTCGTGAAAGAACGAGATTTTACCAAACGCACGGGCCAGGAGGCTAGTTTGTTCGGTGAGAATCATCTGCTGCTTGCAGACGACGCACATGCATGATGGCTTCAAACTGAACTAGTTTGGAAAATGTATTATAATTTTAACAGAGAGTGATATGAAGCAACATGAGCAAGATGAGTGTGCCTTAACTCTTCTTACAATGTGATTAAAATGAGTAGCAGTGTTCGCAGCAGAGTTTATTTTTGCCAGAAGCACATGCCTTCCGCTGGACACCATGCGGAAAATTTCTATAAACAAAACGCTGCATCTGCACTTTCATCTAGAGCATCCCATAAGTCTTTAAAATAACTGGTTTAGGTTTGCTTCGTCAACACTTTCAGAATGCACCCAATATGTCTCCACCAGGGATCAAACCTGGTACCTCTTCACCTGCTACACAATGCCAAATTATTTAGCTGGTTGCAATATACGGCATTGCAAACCTCTAAACTCTCAACTGATACCACAAATGCAACAAATTGGCTGTAATTGGCAAAAAAAGCCAAAATTTTCATTTTGTAAAAAAAAATCTATCAGGAAAAAAACATCCAATCAAAAAAGCAGTTTCTTGCAACTCTATTCTAGGTAGAGATTATTCATCAACTCCGACCCAGACACAACTCCTGTATGGTAACAAATCTAAATATGAATCATACTTCCAGACTTAATGCAGTCACTGAACAGCTACAACCCCACCATAACATTAATCCTAACCAGCCCTATTTCTGATGTTTCACTTGGCATCTACCCAACCAGCCACCACTCTTATAATCTAAGATTCTACTACAGGTGTGAGTATAATCCCATCAAGCATGTATTCACATTCTTGTCTCTTCATTTGCCAACACAGGGTTGTCTACCAAAATAACAAATCCAAAATTCTTATGCTTTTTATTTGACCTTTTTCCATTTCCTTAACATTTATCGACCTCTACTTAGGTATAGTTTGAAATTACTTTAACAAGAGATTTAGACTTGCTTCACTATACTGTAAAAAAATAGTAAAAATTCTTGACTGGTAGACACTCTGCTACAGCATCCAACACCTGATGATTTAGTGAGGCAGTGAAATATATATACAGTTAGCAGTGAAACCCAGAATATGGCATGCAAAAACTGTAATTTCCTTACCTTGAAATGACCAACATCAAAATTTGAAGTTGCTCGGTTTGGAATAAATCTGTCATCAAATGCTTGCCCTTTACTGCCTGGAGTTGTGTTTCTTCCTGTAAAGGTAAACAGTTTCATGCTCAGACACTATCACTATCAGGTAACACATACTTCGAAATTATATTTTTAAAAGGAAATTGAAGAGGAAGTACTAGGGACGCAACAGACTAACCAGTATCTATTGTATTGGAAAATGTAGGCATATCAGTGTATCAGTAAATTACCGATAACAGATTGATTGATTAATTACTGATAGCCTTACCCATCTGAAAAATCTACAAATAGCCTGTAAAATTCTTTCATTTTATTATTTATATGAATATAAAGATATATTCATGTTGAGGGGAATAAGCAAAGCGGTTGATAATATAAGACGAAAGCGAGTTACTAAAGATATATCCGCGAAACTTACTTGTAAATGTTTTATTAATTTCGGTGGCCTCTGCCACCATCCACTTGGGAACTTGATGCTTCACTGTTAGGTTGACTTCCGGTTCCTGTTGTTGTTTCCTCAACTACCGCTAGGGGTGCTGTGTAGCCATTTCGTCTGCTCCACGCAATGGGTTTGAGCTGTTGTAATAGTGGCAGCCAAACATGATGAGCCTGACCACTGTCGATATTCAGCTCATGCGGAAAGTGCATGTGTATCTTTTATTTTGGTGTCGATTAGGGTGTGTGATGTGTGCCTAACTGAAACTTTTTGGATCCTGTGTTTGTTGAACTTGAGGTGCCTTGCTAGTCTGGTGGTGGGTTGGGATTCTTTTGCATCCCCTAAGTGCTGTTGTATACGCTCGTTGACAGATCTGATAAATCTGCCAATGTAGTGTGAGTTGCACTCACACTGGGCATCATATACACCAGGGTTGTCTAGTGGGGAAAGGAATGATTTCGTGTGTTTGCTTAGGGCACCAGCTATTTTGTTAATTGGTTTGTGTGCGAGTTTTATGTCATATTGTTTCAAGGTCTTGGCTAGGTGGTTGGATGTAGTCTGGTGGTAAGGGAAAGCAATCCATTTAGCTTTATCACTGCTGGCTGGGTGGAGTAGGTTAGGCTGTCGTACTTGCATTTCTGCACCATGTACAGAGTTGATGTACTGTGTATCCATTTTGAAGTCCTATGTCCGTCACTATGGTAACTTCAAATCTTCTTCACTTGAACCGTGCGAGAAAGCTCTTCTGTAGAAGTTAAGCCATACATTGGCTTTATGTTGGGGTGGGTGGTTGGAAAGGGAGTGGATATACTGGTTCCCTGCCCCTGGTTTTCTATAGACCGTGGTGGTGAATTTGTTGCCCCTCCTTTTGATGGTTACAAGGTAGCAAAGCTACAACGACAGTTTTAAAATTGTAGTGCCACTAAAGTTACAACTATACATTTTATACCTAGCTACAGTAGTGTGTTACACCTGAGCACTGCTTACCAGGTGATTTTTTTGGTGTCCTACCATTGGTCTTCTTCTTAGTTGCACGGGCTTGTTTGTTAGGTGTCTTTGAAGTAAAAGAGCTGCCACTAGATGAAGGCTGTGTTTTTCCTGATGGGCCTGCACTGCAACTGTGGTGATATCAACAAAGAGAAAAGTGAATTATATTTCCTCATTATTTTCCTTCAGGCCACAGCAACTATTTAGAACATAATATCACTCATACCTTTTATGATGAAAATTCTGTCCACTAATCATTATGTACTGGTTTTCTTCAGGATAAGAACTTAGCTATTTAAGGGATAAAAATAACGAGTTTAAATTGGATGATACAAATGTGTAGATATCCATCAAGTTGTTCACAGGATATCTTATTCAATTTTACCACAAATTCCCTGAATTTACTACATGGTTTTATGCTTGTAGTAATGGTGGCATTCCTTGATAATCACAGAATTTATCATCATCCATTCACTTTATTATAATGAAACCAACATATGGATTTTCAGCTCTGTAGTTTCAAAACTAAAGTGAGAATGGCAACCATTCATTTCCAGTTATCTAAAATTTTACTCTCTGGTTACATTCACATGAGTACATATAACAAGAAAATAAAAGTTTCCTGCCTTCAAAAATAAAAGTTAAATGTGGCAACCATGCATTCAAGATTATCAACTATTTCTCTAATTGGTTGTGTGAATAATCCCGTGAGATATGCAAAATCATGGAAAATTGATTAATCCTGCTGTAAAAAATTGAAAAGCAAAAATGCACTCCTTTACATAGGAACTTAATACTCTAATAACTACATGAATGTTCTATTATAAAGGAAATTTTTATTTTATTTCCTTTTTAGGTCAAATTTAGGATGACATTCAACATTTTAACATCAAAATGCCATTTTATAAGCTCTTTTTGATCCTGAAATGTTTGTTGATCACCATAAACATGTCGCCCATGTAAGAGCATAAATTAATCATTATACTGATTCTCAACTTTCAATCGTAAAAAGTAATTTCTAAAAAATATATCGATGGCAACCATGGCACTACATGAAGGAGCTTATGTCTCTTTCCTCTATACATGCCATATCTAGCAAGTCTTTTGAAGGCTGACCTGTTTCTCTGTGGATGTTGGACCACTTTCAAGTCACTGGAACCATTAAATGCACATTGAAATTTGTCTCCTGTGGAGCATGCATGGATTCTTGCCCCCAAACCCCTTCTCCAAGATTGTTTCTGACGTGGTTTGAACTGGAATGCTCTGCATAGAAAGACATGAATTCAGCTTGAATTCCAGTGCTACACCAGATTACATATCTGATTCTAGTTGATTCCAGTAGCCTAAACTGGAAAAAGTTTTTCATGATCCCTGCATACACATTTAGACTTAAATTTTCTTCATCTTTAATTGAAAGGGGGCTTCAGTAGACTATGTAGAGTAAGATTCTCTCTTGGGAAATAGAGGATTGATATACTTCTAAAAAAGGCTGTTGAAAAATCCCTGCAAAAGTCCTAGGTTTAAAGTTTGAGCATATCAAATTTTCCAATTTGATTTTCAATGGACTGTTTTACAATTCTGTAGCATACAATTTTCCATATAAAGAAATTTTAATACCTGGGCTCTTGGTCATAGCAATGACTTATGTTGATTACAGAGTTCTCATCATTTTCATAGGACTTGCTCACGTTAGCATTGCTATGGTGTGCCATTCTTGATGATTTCCCTCTCTGAACCTAAAATTAAAGAGTTTCAAAAAAGATATTGAAGTACAAAACAGGTGCAAGTACCACCACTCCCAAGTAAATATTTTGGTGCAAAGTGATGGATGAGTAAATACATCTTTTTGACCACCATACAATACTCATGTTGCACAACAAAACAATAATGACATATACACCATGTCCAAAAATGATTATCGGGGTTTCAAGTAGTTGGAATATTGCCAACAGATGAAGGTGAACGTCTATATTGTCCATGCACAATAAAAAGGCTGTGGAAGTTTGCTACCCTGAGCACTTATCATTTGGTTTCCCATCAATCACAGCGGCATAAGTGTATTACAAAATTGAGACTCCAGAAGTCCTTTTGTGTCACTGAATTTGCAAGGTCTGGTTCTGCTGTTTCAGTTCTGAGAGCTTTTCAAAGGCGATTTGGAATTGACCCTCCATCCGATACCAACATTCGTCGATGGTTTAATAAGTTTCAAACAACTGGATGTGCCTGCAAATCGAAGAGTTCTGGACATCCAAGAGTGTCAAATGAAAACATCGTGAAGCACTGGACTACCCATTGAACTATATAGCTAAGTATAACTGGAAGGACTGCTTTGTGGCACAAAAATGACGCCATTCTCTTGCTTCATTACACCAGAGAACGTGGGAAGAAAAGCTAAAGCAGGCAAATTTTTGTATGGCGGCAAATGGATTTTTATGACAGATTATTTATGAAATAAAAGCCATAATTTATGAGAAAACATTACAATGAATATGTCATCTATATTCAAACAACACGGGATTTAAGATTAAAATAACGATATCAATGCATTTTTAAGAACTTCTTGGTAAAAGTTGATTAATATTGAGAATTCTGCAGCTGCTGTCCGCATCGTGTTGCCACAATATTATTGTTGATATCAGTGAGACTCTGAGCATGATTGGATTGAAACCATCGAAGAAATATTGGGAAGAAAAGAAATGTAGCTTTAACGCATGGATCCATTATTTATTTATAAATGCAACACTACATGCAAATGTCCACTCATTGTGTCTTCCAGCTGACAGCATGAAACTAACAAGAACTGTGCAAGAAAATAATAATTAAAAAGTACGGAATAGATTGAAAAGTACATGAATATGCACAGAAACTTTGATTTTACTCTGTATTGAGTGAGGCTAAATTTTGGTTTAGTTAGAAATGCATATATTTTGGACACGTTAACTCTTCCTTTTACTTCACATTTAATTACAGTCATCAACTATTAACAAATACATTTAGGCATAGTATACACATATTTTAGGAATGATACTTGCCAATAAAAGTGGACACCTGGGCAATTATCTACACGATTTGTACATCCAAATGCTGAATATGACCGTAGCATGTTCAACCCACTTAAGACTGGATAAATTGTTCAAAACAACACATGCCAACTATTAATGTAGTGAAGAAACACTTAATAAGACATTCATTTGTAGCACTGAATGCATAAATATGGTTAAATTATGTTTCTTTTTCTCCTATACGAAAGCAACAAGGCAAGAAAATACACGCCAGTTTATGGGAATTCTCATGTTCCCTGGAGGAACTAATTGCAAAAGTGACTTCAATATTCATGGCTGATCAGCACTGCAGCAAGTGTTCCAGTTATATATAGTTCAATGGGACTACCAGATGGATGTGTGCCGGTCATGAAAGGTGCTCACATTGAACACTTACATAAGGTACACTATGTAAACTTGTTGAGTTGTTGTTTACTCCCAAATAAGCTTTTTCCTTGTACCCCACATACAAGGGAAATTAAACGACTATGAAACCCCGATAATCATGTTTGGACATGCTGTATTAATATATATAGAGAGAGTAATGGGGGATTGTTTGTGTCACATGAGGGTGTAGCTCAATGAGAAGGTGCAGTTAATGAGGTACGACTGAAGAGTGAGTTAGTCACTTACCTAGTAGGCACATGCAAAGCTGCTACAAAAATTGATATATGATTTTAGGAAGCATTTACATTATCAAAAATGCTTGAGGAAATTCTTCCGTCTTAAGCACGTCTTATAATATTTTGTTTCCTTTAAACCACTTGCTTTAAGCCTACTTTAGACGGAAGCATAAATGCTATGTAAATGGTTATATACCAGACAATACTTTACATGGAAGCAGTGCAAAGTGTGCAGAAAACATTAGGCAACATATACAGCACAAAGGGCCATCATTTAATAACTGATAAATTTAAAGAGGAAGAGACAATTTAAAAGAGGAAATTGTTAATTAATGAGACATCATGTAAACAAGTCGACACATGCTCATAATAACAACACGTAAACATCAATCTTATTATAACACCATTAAGCCATGTTTCCATGATATGAAAACTGAATATGCTGACCAAGGCAGAATTTATTTTATTTTAAAACAAACTAAACGTAACGTTTCAACCTTCTAGCAAGGTCTTCTTCAGACTCTTCCAGTTTGTACTTGGTACAGAGTCTGAAGAAGACCTTGCTAGAAGGTTGAAACATTACGTTTAGTTTATGTTTTAAAATAAAATAAAATCAGTCTCATCTATGTACCGAGATATTTCAGTGATCGATGATTATATTTGAAACAACTGGTGTATTCTTCCATACATGTACTTTATGCACTATAAAGTATTAGGTACGTGTGAAAGTTCTACCTGTTTTTGGTGTGCAGATAGAAGTGCGAACAACAAAAACCGTACGTAACTCACCTAGGACTGTGCATAATCACCATCGCAATTGATGACCTCTTGCCATCTTGCTGATAGGAAATGAATCCCATGACGATAAAAGTCCTGTTGTGTGGAGTCTCCTTTGAAATCGCACCACACACTCAGCACCTTCTTGGGATGAAGTTCTGGTTTGGACGTCGATGTCAGTGCTTCAGAAACATGGCACAGTCCTGCGATGTTTTACGTTCTGGTACATAATCCACTTCTCATTGCCCGTGACAATGTGTGGCAAGAACTGGTCATTTTTGTACCGGGAAAGCAAGGCAACACAGGTCACGACTCGCCCCTCTCATTGACTTGCACTCAGCTGATGTGGAATCCAACGATCGAACTTTGGGGTGAAACCCACCACATTGAGCCATCTTTTGACTGTTGTCCTGTGTACCTGGAAGGTGTCCGCTAATCCCACTGTGATTGGCTTCGGGTTGTTTCTTATGGCTTGGCCAAGATCCTCTTTGGAAAACATTGCTGGTCATCCAGACCGTGGTTGATCTTGACAGCTTCTGTCTCCTTCCCTGAAATTTTCGAAAACCAGCAACATGTTGTTGTTGTCAACTGCATCTGCCCCATACATATGCCACATGTTGCAGCCGCAGTAAAGCCTCTATCAAACTCAAAAAGTATATGCCTGATGTGTTCCTTATGGGTCTCCATTTCACCCACACGCTACTCTGTCCACTAACAGCTCCTCATCCACACTCACTGCCTCTTGCTGCTCTAAGATTCCCCCGATTACATGACAACAGATTCATACTCTGCCAGCACCATCTGTGAGGTTGTAACTCTGTGAAACAGTGACCTGTCAATAACAGGTAGAACTTTTGGTTTGGTTTGAGTTGGTGTTTTAAGTCCACTTTGTGCACAGTAAGGCTAATCGGGACTGGACCTACAGTTTAAAGTGGAATCCAAACCACTATGTGCCTACACTGGGTATCGAACCCGGGACCCCTTGATTACAAGGCAACGAGGGTAGAACTTTTGCACTTACCTAATACATATTTAAGCAGTGCCACTGATTTGTACCTAAAACTGTTTCATAGGAATTTTTTTTCCTCTCAGATATTTTTCAGAACATGTCGCAAAATTCAGAATTTTTCTGATTCCTTATCTTGGCAATATAGCTATTCTTCTTGTGCAAAGTACATATTTAATGCGAAATATTTCTAAGTCCACTTTTATGCTCAGATAGGTCATTCTGGACTAGGATCTGAACCACTGTGCAATGTTCCTACTCAAACTTGATTCCTTGATTACAAAGTGCTGCACAATAATTGCTACAAAGAGTGGAAAAAAAAAATGTACAAAAGCTTTAATCGAATTATCCTGAATTAACTTGCGTGACAAGGAGCTACATTAATGATTTTAATTTTTCAACATATTGTAAGGAAACAAATTTTAAAAAATTTATACACTACATGTTACTTATATGTTTTAAAATTTGAAGATTCCAGTTTTCTGTCTAATAAATTTTGGAAAAAAAGATCCATTTTTAAAAAATATATACCGGAGTGACTAGCTTCAATAGGTGATGAGCTATTTTCACCAGACTTTTAACTGCACATGCACATGATCTACAACTTTACGGAAGTGTGCATTCATTTTCATGATGGCAACAAGTGCACACCATGGAGCTGGAAAAATACTGCAAGGTGTTCTGATATGGACTGCTGCTGCCAATATGTTATGAGTAGTAGGCATGAAGGGGTATTAAATTCCTAAATGCTTTCATTGTTAAGTTCGGAGCGTCAGGTTTAGAGCTGTTAACATTAAAATTGGTAAATGTTCTGAATGTTTAATGATTTTTTCAAAGTTTCATAGAAAGAAAGTATTGCAGAATTGATTGTTACAGTAAATTTGAACTTTGGTGAAAGTAATTACCATTCTTTTGGAGTTTAGATAAGTGCAATTTATCAGCGGAAAAAAGACAAAAATTACCTTATGCAAGAATCCATATTTCCCATCGACAATACACGTTTCATTCAAGAAGAAAGAGAAATAATCCTCCAGGGCAACCATTTATAGACACCATATGATTTAACAGACTACACGCTACCCTGAAGATGGAGGCAGATTCAGCCTCCGAATCGTTGGTATTTTTTCAAAAATAACACAGCGGTTAAAAGTCCAAAACCAAGAATGAACAAAGCGAAAGTATCGCAGAATAGTGGAAATGATTGCAAAAATTTCTGAGAGTAATTAGCACTAATTTCCCGAAAAGTCATATTTATCAGCAAAAAGTAGATGTAAAAGGTACCTTACACAATATCCGGGTTTCCAATCGACATGGCATTCCACAGATGCCAACACGAGGCTTGAAGGAGTTTCATGCTTGAGACCAGCTCCAACATGATGAGATATTGAAAGCATTTAGGTGATTATTATAATGTTAAGAGCCCTAAACCTATCCCACCTAACCTAACCACAAACGCATTTAGACATATTATTTGAATACTAAGAGCACTAAACCTGACTTGCCTAACCTAACTATGAATACCTATCGCACCACACACTTGAGACATTAGATGGCAGCAGCAGTCTGTAAGCAAGATGACAGTAAACAAATGGTTGGTTGCAAGGGAAAATCATGTAGGAGTATATGGAAGTGAAAAAACATCCTCAAGCAAATGCGCAGTAAGTAATCACTAGAACTCTGAAGTATATGTTAACAGACATAAATAGAAATCGAACCATGAAAAAAATGCTTGTGTACCACGATGGAACTGGAATTCAACAATCAGAACTTGGGATTTAGAATTACTTCTGTAAATACTTTTTTGTCATTATTAGCTCATGGAGATGGCATTATAACTAAGTATTTGGTGATTTTGTGGAGTATCATTTATGAAGTCGCTGACAGCTCCATGATGATGTGAACTGCATGTGGGTAGTTACTTGTGGGAATGATTTTAGTTTGTTCGACTTGGGTTTCAAGTCCACTTTATGCACAGATAGGCTAATCAGGACTGGAGCTAAAGTTTAAAGTGGGTCCAAACCACTGTGCAATGTGTTTCCGCGTGTTTCTAGTGTGTATAAAATGCAATTGCCTTTGTAGGTCATGACATTGTAAAAATTAGAAAATATATTTGAAAACAATTTGCACGTGGTTATGTTTCAGTGTACATAACTGTGGGTAACTGTATTAGTCATTTAGGATTATCATGAGTATCACTTGTTGTGCTGATTGTACAGGTGCCCCTGCAACCATGTACCGAGAAGTGCATACTTTCAAGGTATTTCATTTCAAAAATTCTCCTACAGATGTAATTTATCTATTTGACAAATGTGGTGCGATTTTATGGTATTGATAATTTCACATAGTTAAGTTGCGAATATTGGGTTTGATGTTAATAGCAATCTGACGCTTTTGTTAGGTTATTAGGTCTGATGTTCACAGTAACTTTAAATTATTCTTTAAATTTCCACATATGATTTTGTGCATATAGACCAAAATTTGCTTTAAAAAAAAAAGTGGTGGGAAATGAGAAATTGGTAACAGTTCAGATTGTTTTAAGATTTCTTTCAAATTCTCCTAGCAGAAAGACTATTTATCATAGCATTTTGGCAATCACTGTCACACGACACTAAAACCTTCCTTAAAGTAATGAGCACTATTTGGATTTCGATAAAAAGTTATTTATGTTGAAAAAAAATACAGTAAAAATTTACTATCCTTTGGACACCTCTTATTTTTTTGTTTCGTTAATTTTTGACATTTGTGCTTACGTATCTGCTTCGCGGAACATTCCTGAAGGTGTATCAATGTTGTTTTGATGAAATTAAGAGCAATTTTTCACATTACCAGTACATCTTTCTGGTAGGCCTTTTCGCTTGCCTGAGACACAATATCGCGAGTACACCTTCCTACATAATCGCACGTCGTGCTTGTCTTTTGGCAAATTTTTGACATTCGTACTTACGTATCTCCTTCGCGGAACATACCTGAAGGTGTATTGACGTTGTTTTCATGAAAGTAAGAGCAATTTTTCACATTACCACTACTTCTTTCTCCTAGCCTTTCCGCTTGCCTCACACACAATATGGCACGTACACCTTCCTACATAATGACACGTCGGGCTTGTCTTTCCTCGATTTTCAATTGTTATGCAGTGTTTCAACCTTTGGAACCCAAGAAATGCCCATGAACAAAGTTCATCAGATCTATTTCTTTTTCATTTTTCGCGTTCTTTTACGAAGAAAAATGTAATCTTTCGTGGTGATATCCGTGAATCGTTTTTGGGGCTATCCGTCCTGGAATAAGTGAGAAACATCTAGAAATTGCAAAATAAGCTAAAACAAGGCATTAGTTTTCGGAATGGAAACTGTCAATTTTTGTGATTTTTTTTTGTTTCACAACCAAATATATATATTCCTGATACTACCACGACACCAAATTTTAAGTATGTTTCCTAACCTAAACATGTGCCAATGGTTCGTGGGGCTAGTGCCAATGGTTCATGGGGCTAGCGCCAATGGTTTGTGGGGCTAGCGCCAATGGTTTGCAATTATTTCCAATTTCTAGATCCTGATACTAACACGACACCAGATTTTAACTATGTTTCCTAACCTAACTAAACTAACCTAACCACGTGCCAATGGTTCGTGGGGCTAGCACCAATGGTTCGTGGGGCTAGTGCCAATGGTTCACAATTATTTCCAATTTCTAGATCCTGATACTAACACGACACCAAATTTTAACTATGTTTGCCTAACCTAACCGAACTAACCTAACCACGCGCCAATGGTTCGTGGGGCTAGTGACACGCCATCCTTCTAACTCTCGTTGCAAACGCAGACAGTTCGAAACACTGGATACCCAATGAACATGAACAAAACACAATCACGACGAGTGATGCATGAAGAAGAAGACGATGCGTGCTGGTGTACGAAGGTGTATGCACCAAACTCTATTCTCCGTCGGAGAATCCAAACGAACAATATGAATTTCATCTATGAAACATTCCCACATCACACAAAACACCTTCCCGATGTTCGACAATGCTACAGGAACTTATTACAGTAAGTAGTTTCTTCTGTAAAAATAAATAAATGTGTCCGAAGGATAGTCAACTAGTACCAAAAAAAGCACTCAATGTTAAAAATTGAGTTTTTTTTCATGTAAAAAGCATAATGGCACCTTGAACTATGTTCCGCAATACACAATTGGTAAGTACGAACCATGCAAAACACAAAATATCAGATTTTAATGTGTCTCCGATCTATGAAACAGTTACCAAACAAAAGTAACTTGGGCCGAGAAATTTAACGCATGTTGGACACACTTTTTGGCTATATAACATGTTTATTTGTTATTTCCATATCTTGAAAGTCATCTTGCCCTTGGTCTTAGCATCATAATTACTCTCCTATATACTTACAATGTTACTATTTGTGTGTTTTGAAGGTTAGGATGGTTAAATTTGATCGCCTTAATAATTCCGTGCAGGGAAAAAGAAAAGTTTCTGAGGTCAACATACGAAGCATAGGTATGACTGAAGATGACCGGACCACTCTCCGATTTTCTTCATATTTGGCACATACTTACTAATTGAGGCTTGCGAATCTGAAGTTAAAATTTGTCGGAAACGTCTAGAAATTTCAAATTAATTGCGAACCATTGACGCTAGCCCCACGAACCATTGACGTGTGGTTAGGTTAGTTTCGGTTAGGTTAGGCAAATATAGTTAAAATTTCATGTCTTGGTAGTATCAGGATCTAAAAATATGCGAACCATTGACGCTAGCCCCACGAACCATTGACGTGTGGTTAGGTTAGGCAAACAGTTAAAATTTTGGTGTTGTGTTAGTATCGGGAATATATATATATTTGCTTCTGAAACAAAAAAAATCGCGAAAATAGATTTTCCATTCCGAAAACTAACACCTTATTTTCGCTTATTTTGCAATTTATAGACGTTTCCAACAACTGTTAACTTCAGATTCGTGATTAGGAGGCCTCAGTTAGTGAGTATGCCAAATATGAAGAAAATCGGAGAGGGGTCTGGTCATCTTCAGTCGTTCCCGAAGTATATTAACACTTACGCATCTAACTTTTCACAAATTGATACTTTCTGCGACTTTAAAAGACGGAAGTTAGTGCCGCTGAACTTCAAACTTAGTAACATTCTAATTTCCAGTATTCGAAACGACTTCATCATCATCTTGTGAGACTAGTACAAATAGTTACAAAATCTTGTCCGACAAACCCTGCTGTACCTAACGTTTACATGTTATTTAATTCTTCATTCCTGCACGAGAGTACAAAGAATCTACAACAGAACATGTAAGTTATTTTCGTGAAAAAGATAAATGTAATCCGACACACAAACATATTTCATAAAAAAATCATTCTTTTCAATCTTGCACATATTAGTTCTTCTGTGAACGGGAACTTTCCTGTTCAATGTTCAAGTTAAAATCAAAATACTATCAACCCGAAATATGCAGAGATTTATATAAAATACCTTATGGTTCCAATTGCGTCCAACTTTAAGACAATTTGTGTAAATAACGACAGAATTCGTTGCATTCACTGCACATTGAATTTAAATGGCGAGCTAGAGAAAATCATTAATGGCATGATGGGTAAAAATATCAGGGTCTCCTATCGCACAATACGAGACCACCTTGGTGTTCTGACGTCATATCGATACTGCCTACGTTGTTAGATTTTGTTATCCTAGCATAAATACACAACAAGTATATTATTTATGCTAAGGGAAATAAAACTAACAACAACTTAGGCATTTAACGTAACAATCAAATCTTTCCACGGTGACGTCAAAACGCAAGGTTGCTCTCGCGTTGTCCGATAAGGAAGGGAGACTGCTGCCTGCTGCTTTAAACCGGTGATCAACAAATCACGGTCACTCCAGAGACTGTACTTCAATTTCTTTCTTTTTTTCTTCAATTTCACTCTATTTTAGATAGTAATGTAATTCAAATAAAAAAGTAGAATTCCATAATACTTTACAGCATGGAAATTACGATAGAATGCCAGGAAATTGCCAAATAAACGCATTTGGTTTCGATGAAGGGTCCTGTTATTTGTCCATCACCGGAGCATATATATATATATATATATATATATATATATATATATATATATATATATATATATAAAACTCGCTCGATATATTGTTTGGTACATATTAATATATGGCAGGTGTTCATTCGGTTACGCAGACAACCCAATTTAAATATGTATGTATTATAGAAACTAGTATCTCTACCTCCCTTGTTGGGGTGTAAGGGGTGATCTTCCATGTAGTACACCCAAATGTCAACCTCACTTCCACGTTAGTGCACCCTGGACTTAAGACTAACGAGGCTCTGGCGACTGGCCCCATGACCAGTATAATTTTGTTTGTATTGTCCTGTTCTTTTGTCCTTATGTGTGCTGAGTGCCCGTTTACAGCCTCAGCTTTTAAGAGAAGTCAGAACATTTTAATATTTTATGATTTTAGTTGCAACGATAGAGTTGTTATTTGTAATGGTAAGGGGCTGGCCCCCGTATAATGTGACGGGAGCAAAATAGCCTAAGTGCTGACGCTCCCAAAATTTTAAATTCAAATTCTAGTCAAATTCTACCTCCCTTGCCCCCTCGTCCCCGCTGCAATGGTTGAAAGCCCGTGCTTTCAGGTCCCTCAGTCTATCTCCTATAAAACAGATAGGGGGTTGGTTTCCATTCGATTCCTTTGTAAATCCTCTAAAGAACTCAAGGGAAAATTTTCTGCAGTACTTATGTTCTCTGTATTTACACAACATTTTACACGTTGTACAATATGGGATGTAGTTTTATTATTTATGAAATGGGAACGTGTTATGTGCAGACAATAATGTTATGCTTTCTTAATTTTTTATTTCTTTTTACAATTATGAAATATATAATGATTAAATTACAAATATTTGCTCAGGCTCTCTCTCGCTCTCGTTTTAGTAGTGTTTTTTTTAAATATACTAATATCTTGGCCTCCAACGGATGTATTTATTTGGGCAAGAGAACGCACATTCATATTGTTGTTGGTTTGGTTTATTTTACTTCTCTTTTCTGCCACATTTGGTTAACGCGAAAATGAGGATGATGTGATGAAATTAATGAAGGGACCTCGAACAATCCAGGCCGGGATTCGAACCCGTGATGAGCGTGCATTCTTGTTCCTGTGTTGTACTCTGCAGTGAATAATGAAATAATTTGAAATGAAAAATGTATCTCAGAACTCAAGAAGCCAAATTAATATTATTGAAGAAACTACAAAAAATTGTATTTTGTTACCTGTTTTGTTTCTGTGAATAAAGTGGACTTAAAACACCAACTCAACCAACCGTGGGGGGGGGGAGTGATTATCACAGCGCGCTAGGACACCAGGAGTTTCGGGTTCGAACTCCGACCTGGACATGGGTGTTCTTTGTGTTTGTCCCTTCATTAATTTACCATATCATCTTCGCAATTAACCAAATTATAGAAAAAAGCGACGCTAAGTAACAAAAATCAAGTCAAATCATTGATTGATTGCTTGATTTGGTTTATTTTACTTCGCTTTCCGCCACTTTTGGCTAATCGCGAAGATAATACAATATAATTGATGAAGGGACACACTCAAAAAATACCCATGGCCAAGCCGAGATTCGAACCCAGGATCTCTCGCTTAGTAGTCAAATCAAATCTTTTTTATTTTCAAATGTGCGTGGGGGTTACGTGGACTTTTTTTTTAGTACTCGTTCATCATTTTGCAATCTTTTCCTGTTATTGACGTTCTATTTTTAGGAATACTGGGCCCTAAAGGGGGGAGGGTATGAGCCACACCATCCCCCCTTGAGCACGCCACTGATTACTATCCCAAGTGTCGACGTCACCGCACGTCACTGCATTTTGGCATTAATTTTGCTTGTAAATCCCAACTCTACTATAAAACCTTATACTCAAAGATGAAATAAAAATCTGGGTAAACCTTTTAACACCCCTCTGCTTGGCAGAGAAAGTCTACTTGGGGAAAATAAATGTGTGTCATAAGATCTACCTACCTGGGTGAATGCTTTATGCAAATTTTCTTAACTGGCAGGGATAGCATTCCCCTGTATTTACCAACACTTCTAGCACTGGAACATGTGACATGTGGTGTCATGATGGTTACACCAACAGTGTATATACCATAATGGAGGGTTGTATGACGACTTTGTGCATGTTTCTCTATGCATCAGAATAGTTTGATTGCCCTCAAATAGAAATTAAAATATTGGAAATTCTTGTCTGGGGGTCGGTATGGGAAGATGCTTGTTTAATGCAGAAGGTAGGAAGATGTTTACACAAATTATTCTAGCTGGAGGATACTTTATGTATGAAAGTTTTCTTAACTGTGGGATAGAATTCCCCTCATTCTCTACCATTTCCAGCACTGCTAACAAAACCAAATTTATGGTCATTTTGTCTCTCAATGTACTCCTACACCTCATTAATACGAACTAATTTCAGTTTCTTTGAATGTTTCTTTTATTAAAAAGTAGAAACAAATTATTGATTGTAAAAAAAGATTGATTGATTGTATTGGTGTATTAAGTCCACTTTATACACAGAGGCTAATCGGGACTGGACCTACAGTTTAAAGTGAGATCCGAACCACTATGTGCCTCCACCAGGTATCGAACCCAGGACACCTTGATCACAAGGCGACGACACTACCACTATGCTATCAGGGACGCCCTGCAGCCAAAAATAAATTTAGGTATTAAACCAATGGCAAAATGAGTGATAATAATTTTGGCCTGAATGTACAGCCATTGTCCCACTGATTGGGGTCTCACTAGCGTACGCAGGATATATATTTTCCCCCCAGGGGTTTGAATTAAAAAATGGATATATATATATTATATATATATATATATAAAACTCGCTCGATATATTGTTTGGTACATATTAATATATGGCAGGTGTTCATTCGGTTACGCAGAGAACCCAATTTAAATATGTATGTATTATAGAAACTAGTATCCCCACTGGCGTACGTAGGAGGGAAGCTGATGGGGCTGCAGCCCATCACAAGATTTTGAAAGAATCACAATTTTCAAATGAAAATAGTAAAGAACTCGGGAAAAAGCGGAGTGGTAAATGTTGAGTGTTGGATGTTCTTTGTGGGTATCCATTAATTTCAGCATATCATCACTAATCACTCATCATCGCTGTTAGCAAAAAGTAACGCGAAATAACAACAATTTTATAGTGGATCCCGCTCCCTTGGAACGCAGCTATGTAATATCCATTTTTTAATTCAAACCCCTGGGGGGAAAATATATATCCTGCGTACGCTAGTGAGACCCCAATCAGTGGGACAATGGCTGTACATTCAGGCCAAAATTATTATCACTCATTTTGCCATTGGTTTAATACCTAAATTTATTTTTGGCTGCAGGGCGTCCCTGATAGCATAGTGGTAGTGTCGTCGCCTTGTGATCAAGGTGTCCTGGGTTCGATACCTGGTGGAGGCACATAGTGGTTCGGATCTCACTTTAAACTGTAGGTCCAGTCCCGATTAGCCTCTGTGTATAAAGTGGACTTAATACACCAATACAATCAATCAATCTTTTTTTACAATCAATAATTTGTTTCTACTTTTTAATAAAAGAAACATTCAAAGAAACTGAAATTAGTTCGTATTAATGAGGTGTAGGAGTACATTGAGAGACAAAATGACCATAAATTTGGTTTTGTTAGCAGTGCTGGAAATGGTAGAGAATGAGGGGAATTCTATCCCACAGTTAAGAAAACTTTCATACATAAAGTATCCTCCAGCTAGAATAATTTGTGTAAACATCTTCCTACCTTCTGCATTAAACAAGCATCTTCCCATACCGACCCCCAGACAAGAATTTCCAATATTTTAATTTCTATTTGAGGACAATCAAACTATTCTGATGCATAGAGAAACATGCACAAAGTCGTCATACAACCCTCCATTATGGTATATACACTGTTGGTGTAACCATCATGACACCACATGTCACATGTTCCAGTGCTAGAAGTGTTGGTAAATACAGGGGAATGCTATCCCTGCCAGTTAAGAAAATTTGCATAAAGCATTCACCCAGGTAGGTAGATCTTATGACACACATTTATTTTCCCCAAGTAGACTTTCTCTGCCAAGCAGAGGGGTGTTAAAAGGTTTACCCAGATTTTTATTTCATCTTTGAGTATAAGGTTTTATAGTAGAGTTGGGATTTACAAGCAAAATTAATGCCAAAATGCAGTGACGTGCGGTGACGTCGACACTTGGGATAGTAATCAGTGGCGTGCTCAAGGGGGGATGGTGTGGCTCATACCCTCCCCCCTTTAGGGCCCAGTATTCCTAAAAATAGAACGTCAATAACAGGAAAAGATTGCAAAATGATGAACGAGTACTAAAAAAAAAGTCCACGTAACCCCCACGCACATTTGAAAATAAAAAAGATTTGATTTGACTACTAAGCGAGAGATCCTGGGTTCGAATCTCGGCTTGGCCATGGGTATTTTTTGAGTGTGTCCCTTCATCAATTATATTGTATTATCTTCGCGATTAGCCAAAAGTGGCGGAAAGCGAAGTAAAATAAACCAAATCAAGCAATCAATCAATGATTTGACTTGATTTTTGTTACTTAGCGTCGCTTTTTTCTATAATTTGGTTAATTGCGAAGATGATATGGTAAATTAATGAAGGGACAAACACAAAGAACACCCATGTCCAGGTCGGAGTTCGAACCCGAAACTCCTGGTGTCCTAGCGCGCTGTGATAATCACTCCCCCCCCCCCCACGGTTGGTTGAGTTGGTGTTTTAAGTCCACTTTATTCACAGAAACAAAACAGGTAACAAAATACAATTTTTTGTAGTTTCTTCAATAATATTAATTTGGCTTCTTGAGTTCTGAGATACATTTTTCATTTCAAATTATTTCATTATTCACTGCAGAGTACAACACAGGAACAAGAATGCACGCTCATCACGGGTTCGAATCCCGGCCTGGATTGTTCGAGGTCCCTTCATTAATTTCATCACATCATCCTCATTTTCGCGTTAACCAAATGTGGCAGAAAAGAGAAGTAAAATAAACCAAACCAACAACAATATGAATGTGCGTTCTCTTGCCCAAATAAATACATCCGTTGGAGGCCAAGATATTAGTATATTTAAAAAAAACACTACTAAAACGAGAGCGAGAGAGAGCCTGAGCAAATATTTGTAATTTAATCATTATATATTTCATAATTGTAAAAAGAAATAAAAAATTAAGAAAGCATAACATTATTGTCTGCACATAACACGTTCCCATTTCATAAATAATAAAACTACATCCCATATTGTACAACGTGTAAAATGTTGTGTAAATACAGAGAACATAAGTACTGCAGAAAATTTTCCCTTGAGTTCTTTAGAGGATTTACAAAGGAATCGAATGGAAACCAACCCCCTATCTGTTTTATAGGAGATAGACTGAGGGACCTGAAAGCACGGGCTTTCAACCATTGCAGCGGGGACGAGGGGGCAAGGGAGGTAGAGGCAGAAATATTCCCTTTTCCTTCGGAAATCCGTTTCTACCTGGAACTGCTAAGGCGGAAGAAGAGCGAGCTAGGCCAGTTTTGTCCGCCGATCACACCGAGGGATGAGAAGCGCGTGAAAAAGAAAGTTTTGCATATGAACTGTGGCTTTAACAAAACAATAAATATTGTTATTTGAAAATAATTAGAGATGTGAGATTGATTAATCTATCTCTGCTAGACTAGCTACTCCTCAGTGCACGTCATTGCCAAAATGACAATACATTGTGCCTATACACCACACGAAAAATTTGGGGGTTCTCTAAGAATAAGAAACTAAGAAAGTGTTGGATATGTGTGGATGGATCAGTTACCTAAATACAGCCCAATCATCATGAATAAAATATCAATTGTAAACTATACCTGCAAGTAAAAAAAGTGACTAATTTATTTATTTATTTATTTAACAAGAATTCCAAATACAATATTACCATTTTACATTGGAAGGTAAACAGTAAAAAAAGAACAATAAAAATAACAACAAAAATAATAACATAAACAAAAATTATATCATATAAAGACCCTTACACGTTTTTGTACAATAGCCTTTTAAAACGTGCCTGATTATCAAAAATGTCAATTTGACCGGGAACGGCGCCAGAAATTTTCGACCGGGTGGGCAGAAGCTCCATATTGATAGATTAGGGTGGGCAATATAAATGTAAAACCATATATAGTATATATGTGTATGTAAGACGTATGTATCCCCCCTCTCTCTTACACTCCCGATTTCCTCTTACTTCTTTTCCCTTTCAATTTCTTGTTTCCCTCTTTATTATTTTCTAATCTATTCTCACATCTTGTTCCATTTCCTTTCGCTTTGTCTTTGATGGACACCAATTTTTTCAAGGAAGTGTTTAATCATGTGCAGCCATACATTCTAATCACATTTTTTCATGCATGTTAATACAGTGAAATAAATGCGAATTAGGTTTAAGCTTGTGTTGTAAATACGAGGCACATACTTGATTTCATGTATTCGGCGACAATAATAGAAAGTGCGATGGTAGACAATCGTGAAGTCTCTCGTAATTTAAATGCATGTTCCTGAGCATAGCATTTTCATCGTATGCGTTTTTGACTGAAAGAGTTTTCTTACTCCTTGGGGATCACTTTTCTTAGCTTACAAGGTTTGTGTATCTGAATATTTGTAGTAGCGGCGATTGGGTGCCAGGGACATAGCTAGGTTGATCAGTTCGGGGGGGCCAAATCTAAAATTTGTTCCTATGTAAATATTACCAGACAGTAAAGTTAAACAACTCTGTGTGATACACACACACACACACACACACACACACACACACACACATATATATATATATATATATATATAATGTTTTATATGTACATTATATTACATTATAATATTGCTACATATATAGTGCATTGGTATATAAAACTACTACGAAGTGTATATAATATATATGTGAATACTGGAGGTCAAATAAACAGAGTTAAAGAATTTTTAGGAAGCAAATCAATTTATGAAAGTACTACTATTAAACTATTACTTTACAGTTTTCTTAATGTATTTTACTTTCTGCCTGTCTCAATGACAACTTCTTCTTTTTTATCGAAACTACTGTGGAAGTGCTAAGCTGATTTCTTGACATCTGATAAATTATTCTGTGCAGGATTTTTCCTATTTAGCTATTCTGGAGAATTCTCCTGTTATTGTCTGTCAAGATATTTGATATTAAGTTTCCGGAAAGACAAAACTACTACATTTATTTTCAACACAGCTACAAATGCAACCATCATGAGGATTCTTCCAAACCTACAGGTGAAAGGGCCTCGCCGATGGTGTAGTGGTAAGGTCGTCGCCTTGTAATCAATGGGTCCCGGGTTCGATATCCGGTGGAGATAATGGCACAGTGGTTCGGATCCCACTTTAAACTGTAGGTCCAGTCCTGATTAGCCTTTCAGTGCATAAAGTGAAGGCAACAAATCAAACAAACAAACCTACAGATGAAATCTTACACATATTCATTTTTCACAATTTACGAAATCTGCTTAGCACTTTCAGAGGAGAGATGTTTTTGAAAATTCCTCTCTGCTGAGACATGCAAAAAAAAACACACTTCTGGCTCCAGCAATAATAACACGAAGAAAAGATACAGCTAGGCGTAGAGAAACTACTTTTGTGGTTTTCAGTGAATTCACACAAACACAAAGCTGCGCTGAATAGCATACTGTTTTTACTATAAAATCACTGAAAAAACTGTTATACCTGTTCTTTAATTGCAATACAATTCCACAACGAAATATTTTCATAATTACCATTATTAATTACAACTGAGAATAATTTCTATGTATCAATAAGCACAACACATTTTCAGATTTTAACTATTTAGTATTTTCAGAGCACTCCCGCATATAGTTTTAGTCATTATTTGGTGTCCTAGAACTCACTACCATGAGAAAGACCCGGGTTCGATCCCCGGCGGAGGTGAACCGGGATTTTTTCCCATCTGTTCAAGCGGCACGGGCGCCCACCCAGCGTCGTATAAAGTGGGTACATGGAGGGAACTCTGGCGGATAAAGGCGGCCACCTTCGGCCGTGATCAAGAAAGTATGGAGCCCAAACTCCACACTCTCTATACGCCTACATGGCGTGGTGAAAAGCACAGGGGAGCACTTTACTTTTTACATTATTTGGTATCCAGTATGTCATCATTAACAAAACATATTACATACACGCACACACACATACACTGTTTTTTGGGATAACAATTATAATTTGTTACTTATTAGAAACGCTTATATTGAGAGCGAAGCAAACTAGAAAAATATTACTAATTTCATATCTTTCATTCTTTCAAGCAAGCAATAACAATTTTACTTTCACGAGTCATCATGTAAGTAAACTGCTACATTTTCTTCGTCCTCTTGCATCTGCCCCGCCTCCCTCCCCCAAAGCCCTCCTGCCTCCTCACTCAAGTTATTCCTTGCTCGAGGGCACCGAGGTCATTGGACCGTTCTGGTACTTGGCACCCTGGATAGAAGCAAAATCTAGCAGAATGAACAAAATGAATCGGAAACAAAGATTTACTGGGGAAGGGAAAATTTAACCATATTTGCGTATTGCCTTTCAGAAACTGTGCTCTCAAACAGCAGGGGTACAACCCAGGGATAAGTCTTCTCTACCATTTGATTGTCATTTCCTTCCCTTTATCTTCTCCATCTTTCCCTTGTTCCCTTAAAGCAAGAAAGACCGCTCCTTGTAATTTGTCAGGTTCGACAGGTGACGACTGTCCTTTCGCAGGAATATTTTATGACAGGCAGTTCAGAGAGTATTTGGGACGCAGTGCCGCCTTTGGTTGTCCGCAACCTTCGCGCCAACATTTGTTGAACAAGCTTGTTGTATTGTCTCCATTCAAGATTTGTGCTGGTCTTAGGACCGCCTTGTGCCTTGTCAAGACGTTGCTTTCCTGAAGATAGAAGATCGCGTTTTATTCGTATTTCTGGGCCTCCTCGATGGCGCAGTGGTAGCGTCGTTGCCTTGTAATTAAGGGGTCCCGGGTTCGATACCCGGTGGAGGCACATAGTGGTTCGGACCCCACTTTAAACTGTAGGTCCAATCCCCATTAGCCTTACTGTGCATAAAGTGGACTTAAAACAGTAACTCAATCAATCAATCGTATTTCTGGCTGCGAATTTAGGCAGGGACGTAATGATAACAATAATAGGACGTTACAAAATCATATTAATAATAGTAATAATGATGACGCCTTTAACATTGAAATTAATTTCAAATTTAAATTCTAGCAGTATTCCAGCGCAAGCAGCACTTTACATTACGCGAGTGATTTGTAACTCTCCTCCAGACACAAACGTACGCAGGATTTTCTTTCGGAGGGGAGGTGGAGAGAGACAATATAAAATATTTGGTAATTACCACTTTTGGGATTCCTTTTTAAAGTTGTTCAAAGAGAGAAATGGTATCTAGGGTCATTTTAGGGGGTGTGAGGGTTGCACTTACCAATTTGTTTTTTTCCCCGAGTTCTTTACAGATTTCATTTCAAAATTTTGTTTTTCTCAAAGTTTCTGGAGAGTTGTAGCCTCATCAGCTCCCCCATGTGTACACCAATGCCTCGAGATGTAATAGGAAAAATAGGACGCGTGCCACTTTTCTTTCGAAAATTGTGCACCTCTAAACTTGCACCCTTCCAGTGACGTGCACTGAGGAGTAGCTAGTCTAGCAGAGATAGATCAATCAATCTCACATCTCGAATTATATTCAAATCACAATATTTATTGTCTTGTTAAAGCCACCACAGCTCATATGCAACACCTTCTTTCCAACGCGCGTCCATCGGTGTTCTCCGCGGGTAAAGCAGGCTGGATACCCTAGCTCGCTCTTCTTCAGCCAGGCCAGTTTCCAGGTAGAAACGGCCGTCCCAAGGAAAAGGAAGATTTCGACCTCTACTTCCCTTGCCCCCACGCTCCCCGCTGCAATGGTTGAAAGCCCAGGCTTTCAGGTACCCCAGTCTATCTCCTATAGGACAGATAGGGGATTGGTTTCTCATATTTTTTTTGTAAATCCTCTAAAGAACACAGGGTAAAATTTTCTGCAGTACTTATGTTCTCTGTATTTACACAACCTTTTACACGTTGTACAATATGTGTGTATGTATAATATGGGATGTAGTTTTATTATTTATAAAATGGGAACGTGTTATGTGCAGACAATAATGTTATGCTTTCTTTCTTTTTTTTCTTTTTCAAATATGGAATATATAATGATTAAATTAGAAATATGTGCTCAGGCTCTCTCTGACTCTCGTTTTAGTAGTGTTTTATTTAAATATACTAATATATTGGCCTATAACAGTCATAAATACGGATGTATTTATTTGGGCAAGAGAACGCGTGTTCATATTGTAGTTGGTTGGGTTTATTTTACTTCGCTTTTCTGCCACATTTAGTTATCGCGAAAATGAGGATTGAGTGATGATATGATGAAATTGGTGAAGGGACCTCATATGAACAATCCAGGCCAGGATTCGAACCCGTGATGAGTGCTCATTCTTGTCCTATGTGTTGCAGTGAATAATGAAATAATTTGGAATGAAAAATGTATCTCAGAACTCAAAAAGTCAAATGAATATCATTGAAGAAACTACAAAAATGTGTGTTGTGTTTTGTTTCCTGTCACCAAATCAACCAAGCGCGGGGGAGTGGTTATCACAGCGCGCTACGACACCAGGCGTTCCGGGTTCGAACCCCGACCCGGGCATGGGCGTTCCCTATGCTCGTCCCTTCATCAGTTTCATCGTATCATCTTTACAATTAACCAAATGTGACAAAAAAAGCGACGCTAAGTAACAAAAATGAAATCAAATCATTGATTGATTGCTCAAATTGGTTTATTTTACTTCGCTTTTCCGCCACCTTTGGTACAGTGTCTCTCAAAAGTTTTAGGACAACGACATTTTAAACTAGGCAACCCAATTTACACAAGGCGTTGGTGGGTTGCTTGTAGAGTTAGGCTCAATTTCAGGGTTGCCACATGCACAATAGATACTTATGAAATACGCGAAAGGAATAAAAACAAGTAATATTGTATAAAATTATTAAAAATATCACTATTATATCGCAAGTGACAAAATCCTTTCTGAAAGGAAAAAGATAGGTTTTCTAGTATTTTATCGCTGATGAGTCTACAGAAAGGAAAAGAGGTGAGAGAAAACGAAAGGTGACAAAGGAGAGGAGATCGAGAAAGCGAAAGAAGAAGAGAAAAAGTGGAGGAGAGAAGAAAGAGAGGATAGACGAGGAGAGGAGATGTAGTGAAGAGAATGGAAAAAGATTCTAGGAGAGATGAGGAAAATGGAGCAAAGAAGAGAGAAGAGGAGAAGAGAAGACGAGAAGAGGGGAGTGGAGAGTAAAGTAAAGGAGAGAAAAAGAGTAGAACGAAAAGAAGAGGAGAAGAGTGCAATGGAGTCGGAAATCTAAGACAGGAGAGCATATACGAGGAGTGGAGATGAGTGGGATGGAGATAAGATGCGAGAAAAGTAGGGAAGGCGATATGAGATAAAAGCAGAGCGAGCAGAAGGAGGGGAGAGGAGAAGGAGAAGAGAAGAACAGAAGGGACTGAAGAGAAGACGTAGTTGCAGAAAATATCGTCTCAGCGTCAAGAATTGATGCATTGGTTAAATTATGGACATGAAACATTCAATAACATTTTGAAATGTATTGTAGAATGAATTAGATCGGTTCGAAATGTCTTTGGGATTAGTTCAGAGCAAGGTAAAATCTTCCATGTAAGATCTTTGATTTTACCTGCGATTATACCACTAAAAACATGAATGTAATTTTAATATTTATAAGAATTATCCAATTTTTGTCCACTTCTCTGTTCGTTGAAATGGAGATTTTGTAATTTAATATTTCCCCTCCCCCCATCGTTAATTCCAAACTGAATCATTCAGTTTCACACGGCGTGGACAATAAACACAATGGGATAGGTCTAAAACTTACGAAAATTTTCTGCCACCGGAAGGGTTTGAACCTACGACCATCAGATTGGCAGTCCTGAACGGTAAACACTACCCTACAAGCTTTCGCTCCTGAAAGTAAGTAGAAGGAGCTGACCAATGTGAAATGTAGATGCAACTCTCCTCCTACATGTAATGTGCAAACAATACTTGTTTGTAACAAAGAAAGCGAAGCTAGTACGACTCGGCGAAAACAATTAATGGCACATGATTAAAACTTTTCATTCGATATTTGCGGAGATATCCTTGCATTGAACTCGAGTGGGAAAAGGGGTAAAATTAGTATGTCCTGAATTGTCACAAATATAAATAGTTATTTCATTAATATTTGTCAATGTCTTTGAAGCAGTACACAATTATCTTTAGAGTATCATAATTCACGATCTTATACATGAAAATATCCCTTTCAATGTGTGTCAATTCATTTATTTGTTTATTCTTTTTATAAATACCATATGTAGAACAATGTAGCCACTATACACTGCTATTACAAATAATGTTACCATGCTTTTGTTTATAATAAAAGGAAAATTAAAAAAGAACACCTAGTATGGAGGATCGAACCTGGGACCGTAATCAATGCTTTGAAGAACTCTAACCAATACACCACGCCCTTTGTTTCCCTTGGAGCAACAGTTCTTAATTATTCTTTCGCGTAAATATTATAAACGTTATCCTGCAAAAAGAAGTTCAATACTCTGATATAGCTCTGTACTTCTAGAATTACTTCATACACATGCATTTGAAATTTAACTCTGAATTTATTTCTTCGTTGTTTGTATATCTAAGCTTGTGAATATACTTTATTTGTAATTTTATAACAGTTACATGAACATCTTCGAAATAGTTCCTTATAATAAACCCCGGTTGACCAATTTGCGAATATAAACAAATGGAATACAGATTGTCTTCGAGCTTACATTGTTAACCGAACACCTGTGCAAAGGTTGGACGATCTTTGAAAAGGAATTATCAATGCATGTGCGTCTGTGACACGTCAAACGTTGCACAACTTATGGATTGAGGTTGAGTACCGACTTGATGTTTGTCGAGCCACCAAAGGAGCTCACATTGAGATCTACTGAGGTGAGTGCTGCAATTTTCTTTTGCTTATCATAACATTCTATGATTCCCTCTTTCAAATAAACGTAATGGAAATTTCTATCACCAACGGTTGCCGAGTTATTCAAATTTCTTACTGGTATATTTTCAAACGAACACACTGTACTTATTTAATAAGATTTCCTGTTTGTCAGAAATTATGACTTTAACTATTGCATGTTGAGCTAGCGCCCACCTAGCCGTCTCTAAGGAAATCTATCATTCTTCAGATTCTCCTTCAAATTCGACTCTGGTCACTCGTAACTTGCTGGGTGCAGACACTGTGCATCGACGCGCAGTGTTTTGCGATAAGAAGCGGCCGTGAATAGCGTGAGTGAGTGAGTCACTTTGAACGCGAGCAAGGTACGCTACCAAGCTTGTCTGCCCTTGAAAACCAAGTCATTTTTCTTTCACCGTTTCCGAACGCGATTGCTATTGTAGAAGTATATATTCTCTCAAAAGAGCAAGAAAGGAAATTTGAAAAATATTCTCCCGTCCTTTAAAACCAAATATTTTCTATTAAACGAAAAGTTCACGATTGTCAATAAACCTATCTGAGCATAAGGTGGATTTAAATAATAAATTTAATAGAAACATTCTCCAAAATTACTCCCCCACTGTCTACGTCAGGCCAGTACCCGGGGGGGCATGGGGGCCATGCCCCCCTCGAGCTCTGAAAACTATCAATAACTACGAAATTAACATCGTCGATTTTAGAAATGTGTAAAAATTTCAATTTTGTTCTTACATAAATGAATCTGAATCTTCCCTAAAAGTCTTCAGGCTGCAATATTGGGTAGTTTTAGTTTTATAATCATTGGTGCAAGGCTACCAGATGTCCGATTCAGCGATTTAGTCAGGACATTGCGTTACTTTCAATCCCTGTTCTGACTTTTTCGAACTGCAATCGTGATGCGAGAATGTATCTTTATTATTGCTTTTTCTTAACTCACAATTAGACTTGTTCTTTATTGTAATAATAATTCCTAGTACGCAACATTTAATTTGTAAATATATTATTTTCTAAACATAGAATTATCATGACTTTTCAATGGCGCTCGCACTATTTGAACTATTTTGTAATATCTGTCTCTCTGTTTTTCATATAATAATAATAATCCTTTGCGCAACAGCCCCACTCTCTTTCTCTTTATATATATATATATATATATATATATATATATATATATATATATATATATATATATATATATATATATATATGAGTCTGGCCCCTCCCTCAAAGAAATCCTGCGTATGGGCCTGGTCTACGTCAATGACAGAAGTGCAAGCAATATTATTATTTATTTTTAACCCAAATAAAGGAATGTGGAAGAATTTTAAAGAAATAAGAAAGAGAAGAACGACTGTTGCTCTACTTTAAAAATTGTTGTTCTTCGAGGAAGAAAAATAAGAACTATTTACTCCAGCACCTTAACACAGTGTCCCACGAGTCTCTCTTGACTAATACTGTCAAATGTGAAGTGATTTTATGAATAAAATTTTCCGCCTTTTTACGTCTAATGTTGCGCAGATTTGGTAGTTCGCAAACGGTGTAATTATTTTGTGTTACCTTACGCAACAGCAACTACATTTCATCAGACTGTTCTGAACACGACACTTGCGTCAGTAAACAAGCATTTCGTCTGTTGCAGTATCACAGGAAAATAATATCGTCCTGCAATGTTCAAGCCTCTATCGATTGGGCAGGTTCGATCCTCCATACTAGGTGTTCTTTTTTTAATTGTCCTTTTATTATAAACAAGAGCATGGTAACATTATTTTTAATAGCAGTGTATAGTGGCTACATTGTTCTACATATGGAATTTATAAAAAGAATAAACAAATAAATGAATTGACACACATTGAAAGGGATATTTTCATGTATAAGACCGTGAATTATGATACTCTAAAGATAATTAAGTACTGCTTCAAAGACATTGACAAATATTAATGAAATAACTATTTATATTTGTGACAATTCAGGACATACTAATTTTACCCCTTTTCCCACTCGAGTTCAATGCAAGGATATCTCCGCAAATATCGAATGAAAAGTTTTAATCATGTCCCATTAATTGTTTTCGGCGAGTCGTACTAGCTTCGTTTTCTTTGTTACAAACAAGTATTGTTTGCACATTACATGTAGGAGCAGAGTTGCATCTACATTTCACATTGGTCAGCTCCTTCTACTTACTTTCAGGAGCGAAAGCTTGTAGGGTAGTGTTTACCGTTCAGGACTGTCAATCTGATGGTCGTAGGTTCAAACCCTTCCGGTGGCAGAAAATTTTCGTAAGTTTTAGACCTATCCCATTGTGTTTATTGTCCACGCCGTGTGAAACTGAATGATTCAGTTTGGAATTAACGATGGGGGGAGGGGAAATATTAAATTACAAAATCTCCATTTCAACGAACAGAGAAGTGGACAAAAATTGGATAATTCTTATAAATATTCAAATTACATTCATGTTTTAGTGGTATAATCGCAGGTAAAATCAAAGATCTTAAATGGAAGATTTTACCTTGCTCTGAACTAATCCAAAATGCATTTCGAACCGATCTAATTCATTCTACAATACATTTCAAAATGTTATTGAATGTTTCATGTCCATAATTTGACCAATGCATCAATTCTTGACGCTGAGACGATATTTTCTGCAACTACGTCTTCTCTTCAGTCCCTTCTGTTCTTCTCTTCTCCTTCTCCTCTCCCCTCCTTCTGCTCGCTCTGCTTTTATCTCATATCGCCTTCCCTACTTTTCTCGCATCTTATCTCCATCCCACTCATCTCCACTCCTCGTATATCCTCTCCTGTCTTAGATTTCCGACTCCATTGCACTCTTCTCCTCTTCTTTTCGTTCTTCTCCTTTTCTCTCCTTTACTTTACTCTCCACTCCCTCTTCTCGTCTCCTCTTCTCCTCTTCTCTCTTCTTTGCTCTATTTTCCTCATCTCTCTTAGAATCTTTTTCCATTCTCTTCACTACATCTCCTCTCCTCGTCTATCCTCTCTTTCTTCTCTCCTCCACTTTTTCTCTTCTTCTTTCGCTTTCTCGATCTCCTCTCCTTTGTCACCTTTCGTTTTCTCTCACCTCTTTTCCTTTCTGTAGACTCATCAGCGATAAAATACTAGAAAACCTATCTTTTTCCTTTCAGAAAGGATTTTGTCACTTGCGATATAATAGTGATATTTTTAATAATTTTATACAATATTACTTGTTTTTATTCCTTTCGCGTATTTTATAAGTATCTATTGTGCATGTGGCAACCCTGAAATTGAGCCTAACTCTACAAGCAACCCACCAACGCCTTGTGTAAATTGGGTTGCCTAGTTTAAAATGTCGTTGTCCTAAAACTTTTGAGAGACACTGTACAACAAAATAGATGAAGGAACACACACAAAGAACACAAATGGCCAATCCGAGATTCGAACCCAGGATCTCTGGCTTAGAGTCAAATCAAATAGTTTTTTATTTTCGAATGTGGGTGGGGGTTACGTGTACTTTTTTCTAGTACTCATTCATAATTTTGCAATCTTTTCCTGTTATTGACATTCTTCTTTTTTGAAGGAATACTGGCCCTAAAGAGAGGAGGGGTGTGACTCACACCAACCCCCCCCCCCCCTTGAGCACGCCACTGACTGCTACCCCAAGTGTCGACGTCACCGCACGTCACTGCACCCTTCATTATCGCAAAACGACGTTGGTGGTTTGTACAAGTGTCATGAAGACACTGACTTAGGTATTTTCACACTTTGTTTATTTCTGTCTCAGTTCGTGTTATCAGTAGGGAGCGCGTTTATAATAGCCACAAACCATGCTAAATAGACAGGTAAATTGGCGCCAAAAATGACAACTTCAAAAAGCCCAAAAGTAGGTAGTGAATATCAACTTGTTATTACCTTTCTTTTCAGTTCATTTGTGAGTTTTCCTTCATTAATTGCCATTTACTTTTATTCTATGTATATTTTATTTTTCAAATTTTGTACCGCTTTTTTGTTACTTTTATTTAATTGCAATGTTGACGACTATGAATGGCAATTAATGAAGGAAAACTCGCAAACGGCCATTACAATTATATGTAATATGCAGAATATTATTAGCGACTCAAATATTCTGGTTTTTCTTGTTGTTTTTTAACATTCTCAAGAATAAATTCACATTTTTGCCTTATATTGCATATTTCTTATAACGACACGTTCACCACGGCGGGCCTCCCAGGTGTGGTTTACCACGTTCCCTTATAACCAAAGAGTGCCAGGATCAAGTCCCGATGGAGGCACATTACACAATGGGTCGGAGTCCAATTGACATTATAAATCCAGTTCCAATTAATATATTTGAGCATAAAATGGACTTTAAACTATTTTTGATTACGATGACAAGTTATTGTAATAATGAAAGAAAATAATATCTCCTTCAGGATTCAAACCTAGGACTCAGTTTTACAGAAATTGTAATCTCTAGACCAGTGGTTCCCAAAGTGTGCGCCGCGGCGCCCTGGTAGGCTTACGGGGCCGCCGCGTGATGTTCCAATATTTTCAATGAAATTCAGTCATCGATATGATTGTTCCAAATACATGTTCTTATTTTGTACTTGTTACATAAAAAATGTTTCTGAATTTTAAATATGTTTATTTTTTAACTTAAGGCAAGCAACGTAAGCACACTAACAGAGCGTTACAAGTGTTAGATAGGGCCTCCCCGGTGGCGTAGTGTTAGAGTTCGCCACCTTGTAATTAAGGGGTCCCGGGTTCGTTACCCGGTTGAGTCACATAGTGGTTCGGATCCCACTTTAAACTGTAGGTCCAGTCCCAATTAGCCTTACTATGCATTGACTTAAAACATCAATTCAGTCAATCAAAGCAAGTACTAGATAGGCCTACATTCATGACGTAGGCGCTGTGGAAAAATCTTGAAACACGAAGGGCGCCGTGAAACGAAAATGTTTGGGAACCTCTGCTCTAGACAGTGGAGATTAGCTTTGTTCCTTCGTTCGTCAGTGCTGTATATATTTCTTAAAACAATGCAAATATAGGTAAAAATTATTTCTCCGTTCTGCGAGGTATCGGTAGACCGTTAACATCTGCTAGCAATGCCAACAATGCATTAGTGTACAAGTTATTATCTCGGCTTCCACTCTCTCCGACATTCACTCTAAACCATGGCGTTACTTATTTAATTTATTCCAGTGTTCGTGGCGGAGTGGTAAGCGTAAAGGGCTACGAAATCAGAGATCCCATGTTCAAACCTCCACCAGCCATTGGTGACTCATTCTGTTTGTCTATGCTCCCATCACTTTTCCATCCATCCATCATTCATCAATCCACATCGACTTGTCGTAAAAATTAACCTACGAGGTAGGAAAAAAGGTAAAATAGCCAAACTGGAAACCTATTGAATTTTAGCCGCCTCAGTGGCTGAGCACGTTAGCTCCCGAATTACGATTTTGTCCCCAAATGTTCTATGTCCTCTTCATGCAGAAATAGGAGGCCAATCGGGACTGGACGTACAGTTTAAAGTTTGATCCGAACCACTATGTGCGTCCACTAGATATCGAACCAAGGATATATATGGAATTATATGGTGACGACATTACCACTACGCGATGTCCTCCCCTGGACAGGCAGGCGTGTCTTTTGTTACTGTCCATTCATTAATTTCTTGTATCACCGTTGCATATCTTTGACGAAAATCAAAGTACATCCAGTGTTCGAATTAAAATGGGGGGGGGGAGTTTTTAATTTAACTCCTGACCATGTAAAGAATTTACCCTCATAAGTATGTTCTAGATCATATTTTGCCATTGCTCAGAATTTGACGCAACCATTTCTTTCAATTTCAAGTAAATGTTACATTAATATCAACATATATATTGTCAGTTTCTGAACTAAATCTTACATTAAAATTAATACTGTTGTAGGTTTTCAAATTACAATATATATTTAATGAGAAAATATTTCCTGATTAATTTGCCTTCCTCTAAGAAAAATAATTCTGATATTAAATAAAAGTCCACTGAGACGAGATCAGTGATTACTGAAACCTTGTACACTAATTGGAAAATTTGTGTTATTTACTTTGAACCCAAGAAATGTATATAAATCAGTCCGTATGTTTTAGATACGGGATTCTTGAAACCCCTCCCCTAGAGAAATTTCTGCCCAACGCAGTTGGCTTTCTATCAGGTACAATTCTCAAAATTAGAATAGGGAAGCTGTGAAATTTTTCCCTCACCATTTTTTCAATTTGAACACTGGATACAGACATACACATATTTCATTTTTTAAATTTAATCTACGAACACACACACACACACACACACACACACACCATCACACACACCATCACCCCCCCCCCACACACACACACACACATAATTGTTTTACAAAACTAATTGGTACTCACTTTGTAATTCGCCCACAGTTCCATGCATTTTAGATGGTATGACGTTCCTTTGTGTTCCTTGATTTTTTCACATGCTTTCTTCCAGTTGCGCACCCCTATTTTCCTGAAATTTGGTTCTGCATATCCTGAATCTGTGCCAAATTTACGGCATGGAAAACAAAAGCATGCGTCAAGTTCCACACTATATTCTAGCCACGGCGCAGATGCAAACCAGTGTTTTTGAAATGACCGCTTTCGCTTTCCGAACGTAGTATTTGGATAGTTTTGCAAAAGTGGTTGCCTAGGATTATCTACCCCAAGATCAGTAATTGTTTTCACATTAGTACATTCACTTGTTTTGTCTAACTTTCGAACGTCAGAACTTGGACCAACACCCACTTCATTGCCGTCATCTTCCACATGTTTTGAGATAGTTTTAAAATATCCGGTTTTGATAAATTTATCCATTCAAGATGGAAATGCACAACAACGCTAGAACTCTTCCCACACACGAACAAATACACAGTGACCTTAGGAACCCGATAGCAGACCTTCCTCGCAAGCAAGAACACAAAGCTAATCTGTGGCTCTGAAGCTGAAGCATAGAGCAATTTTAAATCTCAGAACAATGCCAGTACTGGAGAACTCTCTCCATAGCCTATGTCGCTCGACCACCTACTGTTGACCGCTCGGCCACGGCGGAGTCTTTGATTCCATCTGTATTGGAAGGGTCATTTGCAACAAAAGGGTCGGATCTCTGGTTTCCAGGAACTTAGGGCAAGGGTAATAACCTCTAAGCAGGCAGATTTTATGACCTTGGTTATAATCTGGTAAGCAAGGAAAGGGTGGAAATTTGCTATCCTACATTTGCTTCCGAAGATTTTCTTCGGAACAGTGTTTCCAACTCTGCTACAAATTTACCAGAAAATAATATGTAGTATTAATTTAGGATAATTTTTAATCGATCAAAATTTTGTTTGCGGGGGCCAGAGTTACAACTGCCGGGGCCAAAGCCCCCCCAGGCCCCCCCCCTAACGACGTCCCTGTTGGGTGCCAACATTTGAGGGGCAAGGGCAATATATGTTTTCTTGGTAGCATAAAGAAGCCATAGTGCGGGGGCAAAATGTGGCGGGTAGTGTTGCTCACGAAACAAGACATGTCTCGTTTCGTCTCGTATCCCGTCTCGAAAACGAGACGAGACACGAGACGGGACAAGCGTTTCAAAATTCGTGAATACATTGAAAAATGGAAGTAATACTGGATTTCGGAAGAGTATAAAAACTAAATAAGATAGCCTTTTTAATGTAATAGACGCTGATTTGGGTTTCCAAAGAATATCCTTTACTCCGAGTAAATAAATATTCGCAACTGATTAATTATTTTGTTTGTATGTTTTTCGAGACTTTCGAGACGAGACTGTCGTTTTCGAGACGAGACACGGGACGGGACGAGACGGCTCGTAAAAACTCTCGTCTCGTCTCGAAAGTCTCGAAAAACATACAAACAAAATAATTAATCAGTTGCGAATATTTATTTACTCGGAGTAAAGGATATTCTTTGGAAACCCAAATCAGCGTCTATTACATTAAAAAGGCTATCTTATTTAGTTTTTATACTCTTCCGAAATCCAGTATTACTTCCATTTTTCAATGTATTCAAGCTTAGTAATTTTAAGCTGTAATAGTACTTCAGATAGAAGTACTTTGCTAAAATACCGATTCAGATATCTATCTGTATAAAAATATTGTGAGAGTGAAGTATTCTCGATAATTTCTTTATATGGAAAATTTATGATAAATATTGTAAACCTTGCGAAAATTACGAAAATTGCGGGCTTTGTTTGCTTTTCCATAGTAACGAAATTTATTATTCGTTTATCCTTAAAACAGCTTACTCGTATTTAACGCCCTTAAAGTAAAAACTACTGCTATAAGGCGCAGGGTGGTATTTGTAGGGGGGATGGGGGATTTCCCCCCTCTGGGTACTTGTATACCCCTCTGCTTGATAAATTTTATCCCTGTGAGGAAATGTTACATGGCATAAAGTCATTATCTCATGCTGACTTGACCGTTTTCTAATGTAGTGCATCGTGTTGCCTCTGTCCGTTGGTAGCGCATGCGTGGGGAAAGCCTGCTTAGAGACTAAAGGAGCTCGTGTCGCTTGTCGCTTGTCGCTTGTCGCTTGTCGCTTGTCGCTTGTCGCTTGTCACTTCAGTGCGAAACCCTTGTGTCGCTTGGGGATTCCACCGATCGAACGCAGGCTTGCACGGCGTCTCAATCCGCCACGGTGTGCAATACTGCTGTTGATGGGCTAGTTCCCAAGCAGCATGTGTCGCGTGTCGCTTCGGTTTGAACTCTCCCTTACATTAAACTTTGCAACCCAAGCGAAGCAACAAACTGCTCGGGGTCGATTGTCGCTTGCGTGTTGAACGGATTAGACCGTTTTCTGAATACCGTGCGTCATGTTGCCTCTGACTGTGAATGCTTGCTAATAAATTGAAGTTGCCTGTGTCACGTGTGAACTACCATGTCGCTTGTCACTTCGTTCTGAACGCTCCCTTAAAGGAGCTTGAGACCAAAGCGACACGCGACAGGCGAGAAGCGACAAGCAACCGCTTGGAATCGAACACTCAGTAAATGTGACCTCCCGAACCGAAGTAACACGACAAGGTGTTCGTGTTCTTTATCGCTGAAACTTAATATCGTGCATAGTGTAGCCTCGGTCTGTTAGTTGGTAGTGCATACTATGGGACGAATATTTGCCTATATACGGAAGGGGCTCGTGTTGATCGTAACTTCGGTGCAAACTCTTCATGCGGCTTGTCGCCTATCACTTGTTGCTTCGATCTGAAAGCTCCCTTAGTGTACGATGGATAAAAGAGTTGATTGAAGGCAGAAAAACAACAAAGTAGATTTAATTCTCTACCTATTGGTAATTAACAAACATTATATTAAATACTAGCTGATTGCCCGTCGTTGCTCGGGTATTTATTTATCCCAATCTTCTATTAAACAGGAAAACATTGAATTCTAACTAGTGTAAAATGAACTTAGAGTTAAACGGCATTGGGAGTGTCACTATTTATCTTAGCGACCCCGAAAACGATTGATTCCACACTAATATCGGTCGTTTTTTTAATTATTAGTTTTACATGTCACCCCCTTCCCACCCCACCCCTAGGGGTGCCAGGGGTGTCTTGGAGTTGAACGACATTGGGAGTGTCACTATTCATCTTAGCGACCCCAAAACTATGAATTCCACAATAATATCTGTCGTTTTACATGTCACCTCCTTTGCACACCCACCCCTAGAGGTGCCAGTGGTGTCTTGGAGTTGAACGGCATTAGAAGTGTCACTATTCATCTTAGCGACCCTGAAAACTATGGATTCCACACTAATATCGGTCGTTTTCGATTATTTTTACATGTCACCCCTTCCCACCCACACCCCAGGGGTGGCAGGGGTGTCTTGGGATTGAATGGCATTGAGAGTGTCAATATTCATCTTATCGACCCCGAAAACTATGGATTCCACACTAATATCGGTCGTTTTCGCTTTTTTTAAAATGTCACCCCCTTCTCACCCACGACCCTAGGGATACCAGGGTGTGTCTTACCCATACAGTTTTTCTTTCCAGAGTGTAGTTCATATGTGTACTAAGTTTGGTCATCGTAAATGTCACCAATTAGCTTAGAGACTCCAAAAACTATGGATTCGACACTAATCTTGGTAATTTTTGACATTTTAATTTTCACCCCCTCCCAACCTCCATCCCGATAGGTGATGAACTTGGAGTTGAACGGCATTAGGAGTGTCGCTATTCATCTTAGAGACCCCGAAAACTATGGATATTAAATCGATCGTTTTCGATTATTTTTACATGTCACCCCCTCCCCACCCCCACCTCCAGGGCTGTCTTGCCCCCACCCCACAGTGTTTCTTTCGAGATTTCAAGTGAAACGTGTACCATGTTTGGTTGAAATTGCTCCAGGCGTTCGAGAGTTATGCCTGAACAAACATGCACACACACACACACACACACACACACACATCCATTTTTATATATTAGATTAATGTCCTTATGGTTAACGAACCTTATTTATTCTCACTATACAGTGAACAAAATATTTTAAAGTTTTACCCACTTTCGGGAATAATATTTTGTGATGTCTTCCAGTTTTAACTTTTGTTGGCATAATATCCTGCATTACTTTTACGAGACGAGACAAAACGAGACGAGATGGGACAGAACCCTTCGAGGAGAGACACGGGACGAGACAAACGTATATTTTCGAGACGAGACACGAGACGGCATTTTCACGAGACGGGACGAGACAGATCAAAGTCTCGTCTCGTGGGCAACATTAGTGGCGGGGGATCTGCATCCCCCACTTCCCGCTCCTCCTAATCGCCGCCACTAAATGTTTGGATTAAAATGAACGTCTTATTAGGAATGATTTAAAACACACACAGAAAACCAATTCTTTGATCATTGTCCATGAAGTATTCCTAGGCTAATGAAAGGCTATTTTGACAAAATATCACTCATAAGTAATAAAGAAGTATGATTGAAAATTCTGTTCAGAATTGAAGAGAATATTAGCTAAGTTGCTAATCGTTTCCTGAACTGTCATGTTACTAATGCGGGAGAAGCAAGCAATACACGTATGGTTACATGAACATATTTTTTGAGGTAACAAAATGATTTAGGACACAAGGAATTCATCAAAGTTGATCACCGTACAAGTAATAATTCATCTATTTTTCATAGATGACTTGGGTTGTATGGCGTGACCATTTCGAACACACTAGAATGTCAACCTCTATCCTGTGCAGCATACCCTGGAAACTTTATTCTTTCAGGGCAACGAGTCCCTGGCGCCTGGAACCACTGTCAAAGTAATAATTTATGAGGGCTTGTATTTTGAGTGTCACATGTGTTTGTTTTCACCCCTTCATTACTTTAATCTAATCACCATTGAACCTTACTGTATTGTCATCATTATCAAAATTAGTAGAGAAATGACTTAAAATAAAACAAATCAACCACAACTTACTCTTCCAAAAATGGAGTTTCATTAGTTCATACCTCTTAGAAATAGTGTTGCTCACGGGACGAGACATGTCCCGTCTCGTCTCGAAAACGAGACGGGACAGACCCTTGGAAATTCGAGACGGGACGAGACGAAATGTCTGTCTCGTATCGTTTTCGAGACGGGATACGAGACGGGACGGGACGGCTCGTGAAAAGTCTCGTCTCGTCTCGAAAGTCTCGAAAAAATTAAAGCAAATAATTTAATCAGTTGTAAATGCTTGTTAACTTGGAATATTTCTTGTCTTTAGAAACGTCGACAAGCGTGTATTACGTCAAAAGAAGGTTATCCTAGAAAGAGTAATGAATGAATAGCGAAACTTATTTTCGGTACTCTCCAAAACACAGCGTTATTTCCCATTTGTCAATTTATTCCAGGTTAATAATTTTATGTTATGATAATACTCCAGATTTTAATTTTAATTTCCTTTATTAAAGGGCGAGGTTCAGCCTGCGGCTGTTCTACCACCTAAATACTATAATACTAATTCAATGCTCAATAGCTTATTCAGATATCTATTATCCTTGGAATGATCAGTTTACGAAAATATTGCAAACTGTAGGAGTCAAGTTTAGTCAGTTTCTTGGCGGGTTGTGTTTGTATTTTGAGTGTCAGCCCTAGTTGGGCTCTGACTCATTATTTTCATTGCATTAACGACATGGCAGCATTGTCTTCGTTATTTTAGTCCTCCCCGAAACTGTCGCGGTTTGGAGGAAGAAAATTGCGTGCTTATATAATATCTTGCTTCGGATCAGATGAGCATTATTGCATTCTGCAATGTCCAGAACAACTGGGTAAATAACTGTTACATTTGAGAAATCATAAAAAACACTCCTTATTACTTGTTCCTCAGGTTCCAGGAGGTTAACAAAAATACCTCGGTAAATTTTAACATTGAAAATTTTGGGACGCAAATTCTTCCCTTTTGACCTCGCTAAGTTATACCTATGTTGACTAATACCAGATAAAAGATGTTTTACCATATATTTTACAGCCAGACCAAAAGATAAATCGCTATCTGAGATGCATTCTGTTCCATCATATTCAAATGAACTCTTACGAACAATCTAGAAGGCCAAATAATATACGATACATATATTTCTTTATTTTCTCAAGGCATTATTTAGCGGAATAATGCCACAGACTTACTATTCATAATAACTAGGGCTAGGATTTTGATGACCTAAAAATTCGTAAAAAATGCCCTTAAAAAGTTGCATTTATGACCTAAAAATTGTCAAAAAATGACTTTAAAAATGACCTAAAAACCGTTAAAAATTCCAAAGTAAAATTTTATTTGCACTTCAAATTACAGCAAGTCTAGTATGCTACTTTTGACAAATTATGAGAGGTTACTGTTCAGTTTTGAGTTGCAGTGATTAACGAATATTTTCTGTAAATTTTCAAAAAGAAATGAATGACGATTGTCAGCTAGCACACTTTTATACATAGAAAAGCTCCTTTCAACATCAACAGAGGTAATAGGGGCATATTTAAAACATACAATGTCACTTGGTTCTAATTCGGTTTCAGAGTCTGGCAATGAAAACGTTTTCCCACACAATACGTCACGAATAGAACATATTATTGTGTATCCTGCATTTTTCCCTAGCACTTTCTGCATCTTTTCTCTCACTTGTATTCCAACAGTACCTGGAACTGCTTCCAAATTATCCTGAACTTTGTTAAGGACATTAACTTGATCAACCAATGTAGCTCCAGATGTCTCGAGTGAAGTTATGGCAGAAGGTAGGAAGTCGAAGTTGGACTTTATATAGCATAATTTTCCCTCCATTTCGGGATCAGCCAAGAGTTCCTGTGCTTGTCTTATACACAATGCTTCACTGCTGTGGAACGAGGTTACAACTTCTTTCACAACTTTATAATTTTCACAATAGTAACCACAAGCCTCTAACCATGTACCCCATCTAGTAAGAATAGGAGCTGGTGGCAAAGGCACATCAGGTGCATCAGACCTAAAAGCTAACACTCGTGATGGGGACTTGAGGAAAATCTTCTTAATATTTGCAATCAGTTGGTCTACATCAGGAAAGTGACTTCGCAGTTCTTCAGCAATACGGTGACACGCATGTGCAAGACATGTTACATGTACCATTTTCGAGTACAGACCTTTCAGAGAATTCCCTGCTTTAACCATGTACGGTGCCGCATCTGTTACGAAAAGCAACACCTTGTCATATTGAATGCCGTCGTGCCACAATAACTGCATCGCGTTATTGAAAACTTTGCTGATCGTTGAATAATTCACTTTTCTAGACATTCACAATTTATTAGAAACACTTCAGTAAACTCGGATTCCTGCATCGTACCAATCACTACATTTGCAATGTACCGTCCGAGTGAGTCGGTACTTTCGTCAATTGACACCCATATTTTTTTACCATGAATTTTCTGCCGAATTTGATCCATTGTTTGGTTGTAGCATTTCTTGACATAATTTTTCCTTAGCTTGGAAGAATCTGGTAACGATTTCCCAGTATGTTTTTCCAAAAATGCTCGAAGTTTAGGATTATTTAGTTTACTTAGAGGAATGTCAGCAGAAATAAAAGCGTCGCACAGTTCTTCAGAAATAACAGAGGATTTGGAGGAACACTCACCCATTAACAATTGCACAGTCCTCTTCTGATCTTGCATTTGCTTCAGAGCTGCCTTGTGTTTCTCGCGGTTGACATGTTGCTCCACTGTGAATTTCTTTTCCGCAGCAACTCTTACACCACAAAGCTGACAGAATAATACTGATCCGTCCGTACTGAACGTATTTTCACCATACTGGGACACAAACTGTTTTAATTTGTACTGTGTACTTTGCTTGGTTTTTGGCATCTTGTCCAATGCTTCGAAAACCTGCTCTACTGAACACTGCACCAAAGTAAATTCTCGCAATAAACAGGAACTTCGACAATGGCCAGATCACACGTTCCATCCATTCACTTTCAAGGAACACAACAATTGGTCTGAGCAGATTAGAAGATAATATTAGGCAGGGAAACGACTTTCTTCTCCTGGGGCAAAATTGCGAGCTGTTTTGAACTTCTAACAATTGAATTTCATTGTAAGGAAATCGTTATATTCGTGTTGTTTATTTTCTTCTGAGACGGATGGAAGGTAGCTGCGGTTTCATATATTTTAAATTGTCTAGGGAAGATATGAAAAAATAGGATATTTATTCATCTTAATCCTTTCACGTTAATGCTGCCCATGCACTCGCAGCGTACAAGTGCTCTGGAAAACTAAGAAAATAAAAAATGACCAAAAAATGACTTAAAATGCCAAAAAATGACTTATACAACCCATAATGGCAAAAAATGCAAAAAAATGCCCCAACAAATAGTGCTTAAAAGTTTCAGCACGACATGAAACATATAAATATTAAAAGATTTGGGTTTCTTATTCACCAGAAAAAAAGATGCAATTTCATCAAAATCCTAGCCCTAATAATAACATAAAAATACACCATAAAAACTACGCTAATTCTCAACTCTCTGGATATAGTACAGGTAACACTATTTCTGTGGAAAGAGTGCAGCTACTTTTTTTTGCTGAAATGAAAAATGAACCACATCAAGAAACTACAATAAGATACGTCTTTTTAGGAAGGAGGCAGCTGCAAAATTATCCACAAAGTTTTTGCAAACTTTTTCTCATTGGAGAGAATTAGATAGAGCACTTAAAATTTCGTTATCAAGCCGATTATGAAGGTAACTCTTGATTTGCCGCAAACTGGAAAATTTTCTTTCACATCCAGCTATTGATGGAGTGGAGTATGGACATTACAATAGCACAAAGCTTCTAAACCACCTCACTGTCGCTGAATACATCCACCTAACCATGTAGGCAGCAGAGTATCATGTTATTTTAGTAGTCAGTTACTTCGTATCGAATGATCAGCGTTCATCGTTGATCCAGTCAGATCTACCGGATCCCCCTCCCCAATCCACCTATGCTATTTTGGAACACACCGTAATAAAAGTAATCCTGTTTTCTTACTAATGTAGGACATGCACTTGAATATTGTAATGGTCCTGCCCTAATGGAAGTTTTATAATTGAAACTATTATGTAAGATCACCTATAGTTCTTCTACAAAAATATGGTGGGAGGCTACAAGAGAGGGCTGAGAGCGGATTTGAGGGTGGAGGGACTTCAGCCCCCTTGTAGCACCGTCCCTGCTTTTCTGAAATCTAAATGCTGCTTATACAGTCACCAGTGGCGTAGCATGGGCATTTCGGGTGGGAACGCCAAGTCCGAAGGAAAGGTCGGCCCTTTTTTGGTTAATAATTTACTTATGGAATTAGTCGCCACAGGTGTTGTTTATTTGCCTGAAGTCAGCTGGGTTTGCAATAAAGCATCATCATCCATGCAGTTTTTAGCTAGAAAATTAGATGCCTCACTATGCAACAAATGTTTTGAACTCTGGTGTTTTATACCTTTCGGCATGACACAAATCATTATAAAACCTACCTGAATCACAAGCCTCTGGACAACAGTAGGCGTCATTGTTGTGAATGATCCAACTAATGATTGATTTGGTTTATTTTACTTCGCTTTTCTACCACTTTTGGTTAATCGCGAATATGAATATGAGTGATGATGATATTGATGAAGGGACACTCACAAAGAACACCCGTGCTCTCCCCGGGATTCGAATCACGGGCCTCTGTCGTCTTGGCGCGGTGTGCAAAACACTCTGACACGGAGGTGGGCGGATGATCCAACTATCGTACACTCTACTAACATAACAGTGCCGATTAGTAATTCAGACCACTGTTTATTACGTCTTGAGAATGTTGATAAACATTTTAAAATATTTTTTTCCAGAGACCATTCGATGTTAAGAGTTTTCAAATGAATGCTAAACATTTCCATTGACACAATATTAAGCAGTTACATAATAACTAAAAAATAATAACCCGCAAAACTATAATTTTTTTATTATTATTAAGTGGTAGAGCAGCCACAGGCTGAACTTCTACCACGAGGACTTCAGCAACTTATTTGACAAAAACTGTGTTGATCTTTTAGTTTTTAATATACATCGCTGTTCGTGCGATAAATTATACAATGCAGTGGCCATTAAGAAGTGCTATATTTCGGTTTGGTAAAGTTACGTCAGTCAATATTGCGTATTGTAGCAACACGTGGCACGAGCGCGAAGAACAGGGTATAGCTCGACCACAAGGAAAAAAACCTTCCGTCCAAAGCGTTCGCGCAACTTCCCTGCCGTTATCGGTGTTCGGGGCAGTGTTGCCAGGTCAGATTTGAAAAATTCGGGAGATTGTTCCTTGAGAAACCAGAAGATCTGCTACAAAATCCAATGATCTAATAGTAGCGGATGAAGGACATTCTTGCCATTTCTTGGGGGCGGCATAGGCGTGCGCACTGGGGGGGAGGGGACGTTCACAGATTTCTTCCAGTGAGGGGGAAACAATGTATATTTATCAGGCGGGTGAACGAGGCATATTACCCCGTAATAATGTTGACCTCTCAGAAAACACCACTTGAGTTTGAAATTATCACGTTCCTACATCCCTATTATAATAATGGATGTAAATTACTGTGACTAAAATCAACTCATACGTCTGAAATAATGGGTACTTTTGTGTCAACATTCATTTTCGGAGGGGGTGGCGACCATCCTTGCACTTCCTTCTGGACGTCCATGAGGCTATATAATTTTGTAGAAAATTAAATATTTAAGTATAGAATAGTATATTAAGGATAGAAAACTAAGTATTTTCAAGCCCATGAAAGTTCCAAGCAACTAATTGTAATTGAACTATGCCGCTTCGTTCTCTAGCAAATTTCTTGTTATTAACACTCACATGCTTTATTCGTTATTTATGCTGCCTCTATGTTGCTGCATTTAATATATATATACACATTATACACACACACACACATATACGCGCCTAAAATTACACTAAGGGAATTTTCGATGGTACCTGACACTATTTACGCTCGTTTGGTACCCACCAATACAATAAAACAGTGAGATGGAATGAGTTATTTCTTTACCGACTGAACATTTATCAAAGCTTTTGCACCCCTAATCAGTGTGTCTGCGCACGGGTATGAGGGGGGCGGGCGTAGAGTGGGGAAAGCTTTGCAAAGCTGTCAGTCTTCCACTATCTTCATTGAAGATTCATGATTACATTTAGATGTTAAAATATAAAATAATAAATTCTACGTACCTTTAATGTAACCTTTATACCATATCTGCATCGCTTGTTTCCGACTCCGAGCTGCTGGAATCCGAATCAGATGATTCCCCGTTCAAAGATATAATGAGTTCATCAACAGCGTCGTCCATTAAAGCGTCATTTCTCCAGTACTCATTTTCAATTTTAATTACATGATCGCATCACTTTTTCCACTTGTCCATTGAATATTCTAAAAATAACTTTTCACAAAGTTGGCGTTTAATTTGCAGGGATTCAGATAGGCACTCACTGACTACCTTTTATGTCACCCCAAACAAGTTCGATAGGTGACAAGTCCGGATGATACGGTGGCAAACGCACAACTGTATGACCGGCATCAACGAACAGTTTGTTTATCTTGTAAGTTGGTTCTATTGGTACATGCTTAACTAATAGCATGAGCTCTGCCTTAGTTATAGGTTCTTGGAACGCAACATTGTTATGCCTAAGCCAGTCCATAATAGTTTGTTTAAGAGATGATGAGGTCGGTTTTTTGTTATCCTGCACATTAAGGTAACTTGCATTGTCAAGAACAACTACAGAATTGGGAGGCAAATTCGGAAGTAGCATGTTTTGAACCCATTTTGCAAAATTATCATAGTTCATGTCATCATGATAATCTTCAGTTTTATTTTTTGATTGAAAAATCAAGAGACTGTTTTCAACGAACCCACGTTCCCCACCTGCATGTACTATAATTAATCTTGGGCCCTTTCCAGTCGCTTTTACATTTCCAATTTCTATTGCGGACTGCCAGCAAGATGCAACAGATAGCGTTGAATGGATATAAGTTTCGTCAAGGTAAACTATATTTCTTTTATTCTGTCTGTGTTTCCTGATATCTCTCAAATATCTGGCTCTCCACGCGACATTTGCCGGTCTTTCGATTAAAATCTTACGTGATGATTGACACCTTTTCCACTTAAATCCCATTCCTTTCAATAATTTTCGGAGATATTCTTTACCACAATGAAGAATGTTTTCATCTTTCAAAAGTTTGTTAAGTTTGTTTAGAGAAGGTATTGTTTTCTTGTTAACGTAACATTCGTGTATTTTACGTCTTATAACACATTTTGTAAATTCTACAACTATTTTCTTAATGTGACTCGTCTTTTTTTCCAGTTGGTGTAGAAAATTTAAGTTTACCTCTTACCATGGCACTTTTTCCTTCTTCCAAAATACACTTCACACACGACTGAGATATCCCCGTCGCTTCACTGGTCGACACGACAACGTTATACGTAAGGTTGTGGAGATTTTTTTGCTGTCGTAAATGTTGGTTGGTTGGTCCCGAGGGAACCGACCAACATCTTTCATCTCTTCTGCATTTTCCGGTTAGAGGGTGCGTGGAAAACACCCTCAAATTTGCCCTTTCTCAGCACCGACACAAGGGGTTTGCGATGCCTCTATTATCGCGAAGAATTTTTATGACAGGAAATGGTAGAAAGTTGTGTTCACAGATGAAGCTAACGTGCCGCCTTTCGTTGTCGGCGATTTTCCACAATCTTTCAAGTCGAATGCTAACAATAACAAATCAATTTGTCTTCTGCTGGTGTTCGGTGTACAGCTATCGATAGGGGTGGGCACGCGTTCTGCACCATAATGAGAAAATGCATTACGTATGTGAAATATATTTGGTGAATTAGACAGCATGTGTTCCTCAATAATTCAAGATAGCAACGCTTATGCTAGGGTGCCACCCATCCTCCCCATCTGCTAGAAATACACACACACACCCACAAACACATGCATGTATAACATAATTTGCCCGCGCTACGAAGTCAGTGTTTCTACCTCGTAAGGCAAGTACATTTCACTGTGTTTGTGTCACTTCATCCATTTCATCATCCATATTGTCGTACTTACCCGTAGAGGCACAAAAGCGACGTAAAATAACTAAAATAGAAATAGAGTTTTGGGGTGGGATAAAATACAGCCATCTAAAAATAGTAATGTAGTAAAAGTAATAAAATAATGTCCTAGCACAATTGAGTAGCGTTTGATTTGATTTGGTGTTTTAAGTCCACTTAAGGCACAGTAAGGCTAATCGGGACTAGACCTACAGTTTAAAGTGGGATCCGAACCACTTGTGCCTCCACCGGGTATCGAACCCGGGACCCCTTGATTACAAGGCGACGACGATACCACTGCGCCATCGGGGAGGCCCGTGAGTAGCGTTTGACATAATTTCACAGTTCAAACAGCACTTTTCACGGCTGAGTGAAGTTCCACTCCACATCTCCCCTCCATTTTCAAGTAAGATGAGCAGGAAACGTGTTTTTAAGCTGGCCGTTGGAGGTTCTATAGCAATAGTTTATTATGGAATCCTACCGAGAAATCAATAGGTCTGGCAACACTGACGTTGGCCGCTCTGAAGGCTCCTTCCTCCTGTCTTTTTCCCCCACCCGCCAGCGCGATGGGGTCTGCGCAGGTTTCTTTCCTTGTGGTTCCACTAGCTCGACCACAAGGAAAAAAACCTTCTGTCCAAAGCGTTCGCGCAACTTCCCTGCCGTTATCGGTGTTCGGGGCAGTGTTGCCAGGTCAGATTTGAAAAATTCGGGAGATTGTTCCTTGGGAAACCAGAAGATCTGCTACAAAATCCGATGATCTAATAGTAGCGGATGAACGACATTCTTGGGGGCGGCATACGCGTGCGCACTGGGGGGGGGGGGGGGGAGGGGACGTTCACAGATTTCTTCCAGTGAGGGGGAAACAATGTATATTTATCAGGCGGGTGAACGAGGCATATTACCCCGTAATAATGTTGACCTCTCAGAAAACACCACTTGAGTTTGAAATTATCACGTTCCTACATCCCTATTATAATAATGGATGTAAATTACTGTGACTAAAATCAACTCATACGTCTGAAATAATGGGTACTTTTGTGTCAACATTCATTTTCCAGAAGGGGAGGGGGTGGCGACCATCCTTACACTTCCTTCTGGACGTCCACGAGGCTATATAATTTTGTAGAAAATTAAATATTTAAGTATAGAATAGTATATTAAGGATAGAAAACTAAGTATTTTCAAGCCCATGAAAGTTCCAAGCAACTAATTGTAATTGAACTATGCCGCTTCGTTCTCTAGCAAATTTCTTGTTATTAACACTCACATGCTTTATTCGTTATTTATGCTGCCTCTATGTTGCTGCATTTAATATATATATACACATTATACACACACACACACATATACGCGCCTAAAATTACCCAGAACTCTGTGCTTGGCGAAAATAAACCGAAGATCTCCATTTCAGGAGTGGACATGTTTCAAACAAAAGAAAGTAAACAGCCCGAGGGAACCGACCAACATCTTTCATCTCTTCTGCATTTTCCGGTTAGAGGGTGCGTGGAAAACGCCCTCAAATTTGCCCTTTCTCAGCACCGACACAAGGGGTTTGCGATGCCTCTATTATCGCGAAGAATTTTTATGACAGGAAATGGTAGAAAGTTGTGTTCACAGATGAAGCTAACGTGCCGTCTTTCGTTGTCGGCGATTTTCCACAATCTTTCAAGTCGAATGCTAACAATAACAAATCAATTTGCCTTCTGCTGGTGTTCGGTGTACAGCTATCGATAGGGGTGGGCACTCGTCCTGCACCATAATGACAAAATGCATTACGTATGTGAAATATATTTGGTGAATTAGACAGCATATCTTCATCAATAATTCAATATAGCAACGCTTATGCTAGGGTGCCACCCATCCTCCCCATCTGCTAGAAATACACACACACACCCACAAACACATGCATGTATAACATAATTTGCCCACGCTACGAAGTCAGTGTTTCTACCTCGTAAGGAAGGACGTTTCACTGTGTTTGTGTCACTTCATCCATTTCATCAGTATTTCATTCATCCATATTGTCGTACTTACCCGTAGAGGCACAAAAGCGACGTAAAATAACTAAAATAGAAATAGAGTTTTGGGGTGGGATAAAATACAGCCATCTAAAAATAGTAATGTAGTAAAAGTAATAAAATAATGTCCTAGCACAATTGAATAGCGTTTGATTTGATTTTGATTTGGTGTTTTAAGTCCACTTTATGCACATTAAGGCTAATCGGGACTGGACCTACAGTTTAAAGTGGGATCCGAACCACTTGTGCCTCCACCGGGTATCGAACCCGGGACCTCTTGTTACAAGGCGACGACGATACCACTGCGCCATCGAGGAGGCCCGTGAGTAGCGTTTGACATAATTTCACAGTTCAAACAGCACTTGTCACGGCTGAGTGGAGTTCCACTCCACATCTCCCCTCAATGTTCAAGTAAGATGAGCAGGAAACGTGTTTTTAAGCTGGCCGTTGGAGGTTCCATAGCAATAGTTTATTATGGAATCCTACCGAGAAATCAATAGGTCTGGCAACACTGACGTTGGCCGCTCTGAAGGCTCCTCCCTCCTGTCTTTTTCCCCCACCCGCCAGCGCGATGGGGTCTGCGCAGGTTTCTTTCCTTGTGGTTCCACTATAGTATTTGGATAGTTTTGCAAAAGTGGTTGCCTAGGATTATCTACCCCAAGATCAGTAATTATTTTCACATTAGTACATTCACTTGTTTTGCCTAACTTTGGAACGTCAGAACTTGGATCAACATCATCTTCATTGTCGTCATGTTCCACATGTTTTGAGATAGTTTTTAAAATATCCAGTTTTGATAAATTTATCCATTCAAAATAGAAATGCACAACAACGCTAGAACTCTTCCCACACACGAATAAAAACACAGTGACCGTAGCAACCCGATAGCAGACCTTGCTCGCAAGCAAGAACACAAAGCTAATCTGTGGCTCTGAAGCTGAAGCTAGGAGCAATTTTAAATCTCAGAACAATGTCAGTACTGGAGAACTCTCTCCATATTTCGCTCGACCCCCCTACTGTTGACCGCTCGGCCTCGGCGGAGTCTTTGATTCCATCTGTAACGGAAGGGTCATTTGCAACAAAAGGCAAAATGTTTTCACAAACTTAGGGTAGGGCAAGGGTAATAACCTCTAAGCAGGCAGATTTTATGCCTTTGGTTATAAACTGGTAAGCAAGGAAAGGGTGGAATTTTGCTGTCCTACATTTGCTTCCGAAGATCTTCTTCGGATTAGCAGGTTTGTTCCCGCTCAGTGTTTCCAACTCTGCTACAAATTTACCAGAAAATAATACGTAGTATTAATTTAGGATAATTTTTAAGAGATCAAAATTTTGTTTGCGGGGGCAACAGTTACAACTGCCAGGGCCAGAGCCCCCCCCCAGCCCCCCCCCCCTAACGACGTCCCTGGTGATTGGTTGTTACCACAGCATCAGCCAGAGAAGCCATTTGCAATTAAAGTTTGGTCTAGGCCTGCCAGATGGATAGTCGGCCTCGTTGGCGGATTGGTTATCACAGCGCGCTACAACGCCAGGGGTTCCGGGTCCGACTACCGGGTACGACATGGGTATTTGTGTTTGTCCAGATGAAGGTAACACTTAGAATACTGCAACAATTGACAAGTGCAAAAAGATGAGAAAGTGTGAATGACGGGGGATACCACCGCGTAGGGGTATTCCTTTCAAAAATATAAAAAGGAGTGGTCAGCGCAAAGCGCTACGAAGCCAGGGGTTCCGGGTTCGGATCCAAGCTAGGACATGGATGTTTGTGTTTGTCCGATGAGAAAAAACAAGGATACAGTAAAAACTGGTATGTGTGAAAGTTGAGAAAGGAGCGAATGACAGGGGATACTACCACATAGGGGTATTTCTTTTTAAAAAATAGTGCAGTGGTTTTAATCAAGAGGTCCGGGTTCGATACCAGGTGGAAGCACATAGTCGTTTAGATCCCATTTTAAATTGTATGTCGTCCCGATTAGCCTTACTGTGCATAAAGTTGACTTAAAACACTAATTCAATCAATCAATCCTAGGACAGCTTCTTTGAGAAGAATTTAAAACTTTACTGGAAACGTTTATGAACACAAAGGGGGAAAATGACTTTTGTTTGATTTTCTATATTAATGTAGTTTGTTGTTTGTTTAGCCTTTAAACAAAAGAACTGAAATGTGTTCAACATCTTTAAGAGTGAAACTACTGCTATATATCCACCAAGGCATTTGGAATCTTGGCATGGAAGTAATGAAACGGAGGTTTCAGAAGTCTTGGGTGTGGTCGGTCTACACAATTTCTTCTCATTACACTTTCAATGTAAGAGATATTCCACATAAAATAGTGCAATCTAATGAAGTGAGCCTCAAAAAAGTTTTGTAGTCTTGCTATGGAAGAAACTGATTTTTGACATGTTTGTTTCCCATAACTTCCCCTTAGTTTGTTATCCCTTCCTTCCTTTCGCTGAAAGAAAAAAATACGTTTTCCATAAAACAAATTACAAACTAAATTAATTCAGTCAATCATGTATTCACAGTCCCTTAGCTAGACTTTTTTGGCGCCCTAGGCAGGATTGTGGTTTGGAGTCATTCTCCCCCGCGCTATAATGCACCAATATTTTATGCTCGTCCTTCGATATTTTCTTATGCCATGGTTTGTGATATTGCATCCTACAAAATTTGAAACGAGGAAACAAAAGAAAAACTAATTGAAAATAATATAGTAGATAATATTTGAAGATTCATTGTTTACATTTCTGATTCAAGATAAGTTTGGCATATTTAAGAATATTTCAGGTATGTACGTGGATCCATGCAATATTTCGTATCCATACTTTTGAACTAGGAATAAAACAGTGTAACGTACTATTACTACTACTACTTTGGGGAACAGAAAATTTCAGCAGTGTGTTAACAGAATATACCCCTGCCAAATGCAAATTTCTCCGTCGCATATTCTGACTTTGTTGTTTGGAAAAAAAAAGAAGAAGAAAAAAACAACTTTGAAAGGCGCTTTTCAGCTTCTAGACTGGGACAATTTTCGAAAATTCTGACTGTAGGAAGCATTTTTGAGGAAAAGCGGGCAAACAACATTTTCTGAATGTATTTGATGTGCTGATTACGAATATTTTGTTTGCCACTCTCGATTTTGGTGTTATATGCTTCAAATCGCTAAAAAACAAAATGGCGGCCATACGAAATGGGTTCCTATTAACTTTTGAAGGAGCAGAAAGAAAATAGTGATCTTGGTGTCAAACATTATGTTTTTGGGTATGCTGAATCCAAATATTATGTTTTCTAATCTGAAATGTTAAGCTATGTGCTCCAAATCGCTAAAAAACAAAATGGCGGCCGTACGAAATGAGGTCCTAATAACTTTTGAGGGAGCAGAAAGAAAATAGTGATCTTGGTGTCAAACATTATGTTTTTGGTATGCTGAATCCAAATATTATGTTTTCTAATATGAAATTTTAAGCTACTTGCTCCAAATTGCTAAAAAAACAAAATGGCGGCAATACGAAATGAGGTCCTAATAACTTTTGAGAGAGCAGAAACAAAATAGTGATCTTGGTGTCAAACATTATGTTTTTTTGTATGCTGAATCCAAATATTATGTTTTCTAATCTGAAATTTTAAACTATGTGCTCCAAATCGCTAAAAAGCAAAATGGCGGCCATACGAAATGAGTTCCTATTTACTTTTGAAGGAGCAGAAACAAAATAGTGATCTTGGTGTCAAACATTATGTTTTTGGGTATGCTAAATCCAAATATTATGTTTTCTAATCTGAAATTTTAAGCTGTTTGTTCCAAATCGCTAAAAAAGAAAATGGCGGCTACGTGGATCCATGCAATATTTCGTATCCATACTTTTGAACTAGGAATAAAACAGTGTAACAGTAGGTTTTTAATACAGAAAAAAGTATAGAACATTTCTGAAGTAAAGATGAAAAATAATAATATTATTCAAAGCATACGACCATATTGAAATATTAACAGTACCAGTGTATGATAAATCCGCACGTTATCCTTATTCAACCTTATTTTGCCTACAAAAATAGTATAACATTTTTCTAGTCACGAATATTCATGTACTCCTTAGTGCCAGTATCTGCACATTTGCAAGCTGCAGTACATACAAGCTGGCCTTTCCTGCAGGAACATGTAGCGGATATACAACCACCCAAACATCCACAGGTGACAATGTCGTAGCAAGGTTGTGGAACTGGTGGCAGCGATTGAAGTTTTGGAAGGAGCTGTCCATCAACCATTTTTCATCCCAAGATAGTAGGTGGTGGTAACACAGGTTTTGGTATGACCGACTGCCTCCACACCATGGCTTGATAGTGGACCCGTTGTACATGAAACCATAGAGCATCGGTAGTGGGGGGCAGTGCTTGTGCTGTTTTTCCTTTGCTGAACAGCTTTACTCTGGCTTCATCACAGCTGCTTGCATCCGGTACACCATACAACTTGCATATGAACTTTTCTGCCTTGTGTGCTGTTTCTTGTTTCAATTCGTCAACACCAAGATTTAGTAGTGAGTAGTGGGATTGGCTATAGGATAAACTCACAAAAGGAAGAGTTCTCCTCAAGCAGATTTGGCTATACTTAAAACAAGCTCAACATGAGCATATGAGTTTTTTGCTCAAGTGTGGAATCCTGTCTAATCCAAGATTTTTGTAAAAATGCTCTTGGGAATTTTTTGTGAAAGGAAGAGCCCCCTCAGATTGATGCGGCTATACTTATAAAAGGCACTTCTGTGAGATTGTTGTCCATAAATTTGTTAAAAATATGCTCCTCTTGATATTTTTTTTGGCCACACTTAAAACTATGCCAAGATGCTCATAAGAGCCACATACACACACACCCACACCCACCCACACCCACACATATTTACTTCCGGTCCACTTCCGGTTTACTTCCGGTCCACTTCCGGTTTGCCTACTTCTGGTTTACTTCCGGTCCACTTCTGGTCCACTTCCGGTCCACTTCCGGTTTGCCTACTTCCGGTCCACTTCGGGTCCAGCACAGCTTTGTTAGAGATAGGGATATTGAGTATAGATTTAATTATATTATTATTGAAACATCTAGAAATTATTCTTCAAACAAATCTCATCTAACAATTCTATAACAGTTCCATGCTCAGCTCTGTGTCTGTGCGAGGATTTGTACCTACAGCACAGCTCTGTTAGAGACAGAGCATATAGGTATAAATATTATTTTATTTAATTCTTCACATTTATATCCATAACATCTCTGTGTCTGTGGTACAGCACAGCTCTGTTAGAGATAGGAATATTGAGTATCTAGAAATTATTCTTCACAAATAAATCTCATCTAACAATTCCATGCTCAGCTCTGTATCTGTGTGGGGATTTGTACCTAATAACATCAAAACAACACAGCTCTGTTAGTTCAATTCTTCACAATTCCATAACAGTTCCATGCTCAGCTCTGTGTCTATGTAGAGCAGGGATATTAAGTATAAATTTAAAAATTATTTTATTCTTCACAAACAAATCTCATCTAACAATTCCATAATAGTTCCATGCTCAGCTCTGTGTCTCTGTGTCTGTGTGGGGATTTGAGTTCATTCAATTCTTCACATCCATATCCATAACATCTCTGTGTAATTCCATAACAGTTCCATGCTTAGCTCTGTGTCTATGTAGAGCAGGGATATTAAGTATAAATTTAAAAATTATTTCATTCTTCTCATCTAACAATTCTATAACAATTCCATGCTCAGATCTGTGTCTGTGTGGGATTTGTACAGCAACATAGCTTTGTTAGAGTTCACCTCCATATCAATTCTTCACATCTAAAAATTCCCTTAACAGTTTCATGCTCAGCAAGGCTCTGTGTCTGTGTAGATAGGGATATTAATATTTTATTTCTTCATAACAGTTCCTGTGTCTGTGTGGGATTTGTACAGAGCACAGCTCTGAGATAGGGACTAACAGTTAGGGTATAATTAATTCTTCACATCTAACAATTCCTCATCCCTATGCCATGACAGTTTCAACTCTGTATTTGTGTGGGATTTAAAGCTTGTCCAAGATATTATAGTAAAAAAATTCTCCCAATAAATTCAACATGTTTGTGTAAAGAAATAATTGAGCATAGCAAAAAATCTCAGCATGGCCCTGTGTTTGTGTGAGATTTGAGGCTTGTTCCCGGTATAGGTAGATTTGAAGCTTGTAGAAATATCAGCAAGGCTCTGTGTCTGTGAGATTTGAAACCTTGTTCCCAATCTTCCAGTACAGCTCTGTGTCTGTGTATAATAGCAGCACAGCTCTGTGAGAATTTTCAGCAAAAATCAATTCTTTACATCGGTGTGTGCCTAATAATATCAGCAAGGATTTGTACCTAATTACAGTAGCACAGGGAAAGGGATAATATGTATAGACTATTGATATATATAGCTATTATTGAGTACAGAATTATTATATCTTTTTTATAAACTTTGTGCGGGGATTTGTACTTAATAACATCAGTACAGCACAGCTCTGTTAGAGTATAGATTTATATTATTATTGAAACATCTAGAAATTATTCTTCAAACAAATCTCATCTAACAATTCCATAACAATTCCATGCTCAGTTCTGTGTCTGTGCGGGGATTTGTACCTAATAACATTTGTACAGCACAGCTCTGTTAGAGATAGGGGATATTAAGTATCAATTTAAAAATTATTTCATTCTTCACAAACAAATCTCATCTAACAGTTCCATGCTCAGCTCTGTGTCTGTGTAAGGCAAGCACAGCTTTGTTAATTAAATTTCGTTCTTATCTAACAATTCTATAACACTTCCATGCTCAGCTCTGTGTCTGTGCGGGGATTTGTACAGCAACATAGCTTTGTTAGAGACAGATGGGTATAAATATTATTTTATTCAATTCTTCACCTCCATATTTATAACAGCTCTGTGTAATTCCATAACAGTTCTATGCTCAGCTCTGTGTCTGTGTGAGGCAAGCACAGCTCTGTTAAAGATAGGGATATTATATAAATTTAAAAATTATTTCATTCTTTACAAATAAATCTCATCTAACAATTCCATAATAGTTCTATGCTCAGCTATGTGTCTGTGCGGGGATTTGTACAGCAACATAGCTTTGTTAGAGACAGAGTAGATAGGTATAAATATTATTTTATTCAATTCTTCACCTCCATATCTATAACATCTCTGTGTAATTCCATAACAGTTCCATGATCAGCTCACAAACAAATCTCATCTAACAGTTCCATAACAGTTCCATGCTCAGCTCTGTGTCTGTGTGAGGCAAGCACAGCTCTGTTAGAGATGGGGATTAAAAATTATTTCATTCTTCACAAATAAATCTCATCTAACAGTTGAACATACGTTGAAACGTTTATATAGAAACAATGGGCATTGATTGCCACTTTTCAGACAAGTTTTAAATTCCATACAAATACAGAGTTGAAACTGTCATGGCATAGGGATGAAATAACATCTAGACACTCAATAGATGTGAAGAATTAATTATACCCTAACTGTTAGTCCCTATCTCAGAGCTGTGCTCTGTACAAATCCCACACAGACACAGGAACTGTTATGAAGGAATGAAATATTAATATCCCTATCTACACAGACACAGAGCCTTGCTGAGCATGAAACTGTTATGGGAATTTTTAGATGTGAAGAATAAATTTCACAGAGCTGTTATGGATATGGAGGTGAAGAATTGAAAGAAATAATATTTATACCCATCTACTCTGTCTCTAACAAAGCTATGTTGCTGTACAAATCCCACACAGACACAGAGCTGAGCATGGAACTGTAATGGAATTGTTAGATGAGATTTGTTTGTGAAGAATGAAATTTAAATCTATACTTAATATTCCTATATTTAACAGAGCTGTGCTTGCCTCACACAGACACAGAGCTGAACATGGAACTGTTATGGAATTGTTAGATGAGATTTGTTTGTGAAGAATGAAATTTAAATCTATACTTAATATTCCTATCATGTAACAGAGCTGTGCTTGCCTCACACAGACACAGAGCTGAGCATGGAACTGTTATGGAATTGTTAGATGAGATTTGTTTGTGAAGAATGAAATAATTTTTAAATTTATACTTAATATCCATATCTCTAACAGTTTTGCTCTACATAGACACAGAGCTGAGCATGGAACTGTTATGGAATTGTGAAGAATTGAATATTCTGTCTCTAACAGAGCTGTGTTGTTTTGATGTTATTAGGTACAAATCCCCACACAGACACAGAGCTGAGCATGGAATTGTTAGATGAGATTTGTTTGTGAAGAATGAAATAATTTCTAGATGTTTCAATACTCAATATCCCTATCTCTAACAGAGCTGTGCTTGCCTCACACAGACACAGAGCTGTTATGAAGAAATAAATGAAATAATATTTATACCTATTTGCTCTGTCTCTAACAGAGCAGCTGTGCTGTACTGATGTTATTAGGTACAAATCCTTGCACAGACACAGAGCTGAGCATGGAATTGTTATGGAATTGTTAGATGAGATTTGTTTGTGAAGAATAATTTCTAGATGTTTCAATAATAATATAATTAAATCATCCTTATCTCTAACAGAGCTGCTGTGCTGTACTGATGTTATTAGGTACAAATCCTCCTCGCACAGACACAGAGCTGAGCATGGAATTGTTAGATGAGATTTGTTTGTGAAGAATAAGCCTTGTTGATATTTCCTCAAGACAGGAAATTTGTGACAATGTTTGTATCACCGACAGGAATAATTATTACAAGATTACAGATCACAGAACATGTGGCAAATATTATTATAGTGATGGCCCATATGTTGCAGAGTATGTATACAGGGAAGTGTTTGTAACAGCAGAGCTTGAAAAATACAGAAACACATCCAAATTATATTTTATTAGGGCTTTTGCTGAGATTCAGATCCCACCCAGTAAGGTTTCAAAACAATATGCATATCTCAAGCCGGGAGGCACAGATCCTATGTGATTGCCAGATTTGTACCTACCTATACCGGGAACAGGCCTCAAACACAGACACAGGGCCATGCTGAGATTTTTTGCTATGCTCAATTATACAATTGGAAAGAACGAAATTTATTAACAGAGCTGTGCTTGCCTCACACAGACACAGAGCTGAGTATGGAACTGTTATGGGATTGTTAGATGAGATTTGTTTGTGAAGAATGAAATAATTTTTAAATTTATATAATATCCCTATCTGCTCTACATAGACACAGAGCTGAGCATGGAACTGTTATGGAATTACACAGAGATGTTATAGATATGGATGTGAAGAATTGAACTAACAGAGCTGTGTTGTTTTTGATGTTATTTGGTACAAATCCCCACACAGACAGAGCTGAGCATGGAACTGTTAGATGAGATTTATTTGTGAAGAATGAAATAATTTTTAATCCCCATCTCTAACAGAGCTGTGCTTGCCTCACACAGACACAGAGCTGAGCATGGAACTGTTATGGAACTGTTAGATGAGATTTGTTTGTGAGCTGATCATGGAACTGTTATGGAATTACACAGAGATGTTATAGATATGGAGGTGAAGAATTGAATAAAATAATATTTATACCTATCTACTCTGTCTCTAACAAAGCTATGTTGCTGTACAAATCCCCGCACAGACACATAGCTGAGCATAGAACTATTATGGAATTGTTAGATGAGATTTATTTGTAAAGAATGAAATAATTTTTAAATTTATATAATATCCCTATCTTTAACAGAGCTGTGCTTGCCTCACACAGACACAGAGCTGAGCATAGAACTGTTATGGAATTACACAGAGCTGTTATAAATATGGAGGTGAAGAATTGAATAAAATAATATTTATACCCATCTGTCTCTAACAAAGCTATGTTGCTGTACAAATCCCCGCACAGACACAGAGCTGAGCATGGAAGTGTTATAGAATTGTTAGATAAGAACGAAATTTAATTAACAAAGCTGTGCTTGCCTTACACAGACACAGAGCTGAGCATGGAACTGTTAGATGAGATTTGTTTGTGAAGAATGAAATAATTTTTAAATTGATACTTAATATCCCCTATCTCTAACAGAGCTGTGCTGTACAAATGTTATTAGGTACAAATCCCCGCACAGACACAGAACTGAGCATGGAATTGTTATGGAATTGTTAGATGAGATTTGTTTGAAGAATAATTTCTAGATGTTTCAATAATAATATAAATCTATACTCTAACAGAGCTGTGCTGTACTGATGTTATTAAGTACAAATCCCCGCACAAAGTTTATAAAAAAGATATAATAATTCTGTACTCAATAATAGCTATATATATCAATAGTCTATACATATTATCCCTTTCCCTGTGCTACTGTAATTAGGTACAAATCCTTGCTGATATTATTAGGCACACACCGATGTAAAGAATTGATTTTTGCTGAAAATTCTCACAGAGCTGTGCTGCTATTATACACAGACACAGAGCTGTACTGGAAGATTGGGAACAAGGTTTCAAATCTCACAGACACAGAGCCTTGCTGATATTTCTACAAGCTTCAAATCTACCTATACCGGGAACAAGCCTCAAATCTCACACAAACACAGGGCCATGCTGAGATTTTTTGCTATGCTCAATTATTTCTTTACACAAACATGTTGAATTTATTGGGAGAATTTTTTTACTATAATATCTTGGACAAGCTTTAAATCCCACACAAATACAGAGTTGAAACTGTCATGGCATAGGGATGAGGAATTGTTAGATGTGAAGAATTAATTATACCCTAACTGTTAGTCCCTATCTCAGAGCTGTGCTCTGTACAAATCCCACACAGACACAGGAACTGTTATGAAGAAATAAAATATTAATATCCCTATCTACACAGACACAGAGCCTTGCTGAGCATGAAACTGTTAAGGGAATTTTTAGATGTGAAGAATTGATATGGAGGTGAACTCTAACAAAGCTATGTTGCTGTACAAATCCCACACAGACACAGATCTGAGCATGGAATTGTTATAGAATTGTTAGATGAGAAGAATGAAATAATTTTTAAATTTATACTTAATATCCCTGCTCTACATAGACACAGAGCTAAGCATGGAACTGTTATGGAATTACACAGAGATGTTATGGATATGGATGTGAAGAATTGAATGAACTCAAATCCCCACACAGACACAGAGACACAGAGCTGAGCATGGAACTATTATGGAATTGTTAGATGAGATTTGTTTGTGAAGAATAAAATAATTTTTAAATTTATACTTAATATCCCTGCTCTACATAGACACAGAGCTGAGCATGGAACTGTTATGGAATTGTGAAGAATTGAACTAACAGAGCTGTGTTGTTTTGATGTTATTAGGTACAAATCCCCACACAGATACAGAGCTGAGCATGGAATTGTTAGATGAGATTTATTTGTGAAGAATAATTTCTAGATACTCAATATTCCTATCTCTAACAGAGCTGTGCTGTACCACAGACACAGAGATGTTATGGATATAAATGTGAAGAATTAAATAAAATAATATTTATACCTATATGCTCTGTCTCTAACAGAGCTGTGCTGTAGGTACAAATCCTCGCACAGACACAGAGCTGAGCATGGAACTGTTATAGAATTGTTAGATGAGATTTGTTTGAAGAATAATTTCTAGATGTTTCAATAATAATATAATTAAATCTATACTCAATATCCCTATCTCTAACAAAGCTGTGCTGGACCCGAAGTGGACCGGAAGTAGGCAAACCGGAAGTGGACCGGAAGTGGACCGGAAGTAAACCAGAAGTAGGCAAACCGGAAGTGGACCGGAAGTAAACCGGAAGTGGACCGGAAGTAAATATGTGTGGGTGTGGGTGGGTGTGGGTGTGTGTGTATGTGGCTCTTATGAGCATCTTGGCATAGTTTTAAGTGTGGCCAAAAAAAATATCAAGAGGAGCATATTTTTAACAAATTTATGGACAACAATCTCACAGAAGTGCCTTTTATAAGTATAGCCGCATCAATCTGAGGGGGCTCTTCCTTTCACAAAAAATTCCCAAGAGCATTTTTACAAAAATCTTGGATTAGACAGGATTCCACACTTGAGCAAAAAACTCATATGCTCATGTTGAGCTTGTTTTAAGTATAGCCAAATCTGCTTGAGGAGAACTCTTCCTTTTGTGAGTTTATCCTATAGCCAATCCCACTACTGTAGTGTTAAATATTTTCCATGCTGTCTTCTTACTGATCCCAGCAATGTAGGATACTGTGTTGCATCCTGTTATGGCGTGGAATGGGATGAGAGTTTCGAAGGCAGGATCCGTAAATGAAACCTTCTGCCTGACTTCATGTACTGGAATGTATGGTCCTGCTCGCAACCACAATTTCGTACATCTAATCTACTTATTGCACTAATACATCTGCATCACGTGCTGAGACAACAATGTTATCAGCACCAGAATTAAGACAGTGAACTACAATGCGCGTGTCCGCCTCTTCGTGGTTTGCCTGCAATCCTTCAATAGACAAATCACGATTGTTTGTTCGTACGTCATCCTCCTTATGAAGTCCACCGGAAAGCACAAATATTTTGTCTTCAGGAGCATTGTTGATCAAATGATTAGAGAGAAAACAGGCCAAATCTTTTTTATTCTCCGAGTTAGCAAGAAAGTCAACGAATTTGTTGGTTATTGGCACGGATCCATTTTCTATTACTCTCCTTACTAAATGAGCATGTTTCAAGCGCCTAACCCTTGTTCCAGACTTGATTGAAGTTTCGTTATACCGATCAAAGGTGACATCAATCCTCTTAAAGCTTCTTCCCATAGAAAGAACAAGGTTAAGAAATGCATCTGCCAGTTGACCAAAGTTTAAAAACTCCTGCAGGCTTTCCAAGTGCAACAACTAATGCTTGACCATCTATTATAAGGCATGACGCAGACGGAATTGATATATCAGGTGGACAAATTACATCCTTGGTCATCACATCAGCTAGAATGGCTTTGTTTCCTGTTCTCAGACTTCTGTTTGTGTTGGCAAGAGAGATTGAAATTGGCATTAGTTCATGACACAAAATGCGATTTAGATCAACATTAAGACCTGCCTCATAGGTAGTTACTAGGCGCTGGAGAATATTCCTGTCACTTTTCAAAATGGTTTCCTTGCCACTTACTACCAATTTAACTTCATAGAGGGACTTGATGGTCTTTGCATTTGACTTATGTAGAGGATCACTTAACTTGACTTGTGTGTGACTTTTACCAGGGGCCATCATCCTTTCCTTCACGAAGGTGTCTAGCTTTACCTGGCCCAGTGTTTCAGCTTTGAGGAGAGTATCTTGAGTATTTGAAGTAGCTAAATCCTTTGTTCGTGGCAATGTTCTGGAGGAACTGATTAGAAACATCTGAAGATGATGGCTCACAGGTGCAAGTCTTTTCAAATTTATAAGTGGATCCATGGTTCTATGTTTCTATCATTCTGAAATAAAGTAAAAAAGAAAAAAAATATATTATAGGTTTAGTCATTTTTGTGGTTCTTTTGTTTAAAAAAGAGGAAAAAAACAACAACAATTTTCAAAAATATCAGATTAGAAACATAATATTCGGATTCAGCATACCCAAAAACATAATGTTTGATAGCAAGATCACTATTTTCTTTCTGCTCCCTCAAAAGTTATTAGGACCTCATTTCGTATTGCCGCCATTTTGTTTTCTAGCGATTTGGAGCACATAGCTTAAAATTTCAGATTAGAAAACATAATATTTGGATTCAGCATACAAAAAAACATAATGTTTGACACCAAGAACACTATTTTCCTTCTGCTTCTTCAAAAGTTATTAGGACCTCATTTCGTATTGCCGCCAATTTGTTTTTTAGCGATTTGGAGCAAATAGCTTCAAATTTCAGATTATAAAACATAATATTTGGATTCAGCATACCCAAAAACATAATGTTTGACACCAAGATCACTATTTTGTTTCTGTTCCTTCAAAAGTTATTTGGAGCTCATTTCGTATGGCCGCCATTTTGTTTTTTAGCGATTTGAAGCACATAACATCAAAATCGAGAGTGGCAAACAAAATATTCGGAATCAGCACATCAATTACATTCAGAAAATGTTGTTTGCCCGCTTTTCCTCAAAAATGCTTCCTACACTTTTTACAGCCACATTTCTGAGAATTTGCACCAGGCTATTCCCCCAGCGTATCCCTCGCAGCCCCGCTGTATGCAGATGCAAACAATGTTCCATGAACATAAAATTTTAATTAGGAGAGATTGTGGAGACTTAGTAGCTCTGGACTCCGTTTTCTTTAAAATATCAAATAAGATAATATGAATGTAAATATAATATTTCAATAAGGTCAATGTTCTGTGTTGTTGTTTAAACATGTGCATTGGACCACCATGGTTATATAGGACAGGGCCTACATGCAGTTTTATGTTGGATCCAAACTACTTGCCGAGTTGTATGTAGAACACCCACGTAAGCTTCTACGGCCAGAATCAAAACGTACAAACTGCGTAGTGGTTAACACCTTGCCATGACACCAGAGCTACAGGATTCGAATCCTGGCCTGGAAATGGGAGTTCTCTGTGAGTGTCTCTCTATCAATTTCATCATATCATCATCTTCGCGATTAAACAAAAAGCGACGCTAAATAACGAACATGAAGTCGAACCGCAGACTATTGAAACCACAGGGGGACGCACTAGTAACTACGCCACCACGAAAGCGATCAGTTTGTTAGTTTGAGATTAACGTCCTTTACAACAGCAAAACTATGCAGGACAGGAGTACGAAGGAAGCTTACAGACAGTGTAAGAAAATACCAATGTTACAATCCGTCATCTTGTCACCACGATGCAATTCAGGTATGGAATGAAATTTAATGTAGTCAGTGAGCCTCCCTGTCCCTTTCGATATTGTTTATCACTTGCATTTCAGCTATGGAGCAGGTTATTGGGCATGGTGGACATCAAGTTTTTTGCTGGGTCTTGAATTTCTTAAATTGTTAAGAAAAAGAGAGAAAATGTATCGGTTTACTGAACTAAAACCAAGGCGTCCCGAGTTCGATACCCGGTGGAGTCGTATAGTGGTTCGTACCCCATTTTAAACTCTAGATACAGTCCAGATTAGCCTTTCTGTGCATAAAGTTGACTTAAAAAGAAACTCAAACAAGAAATCGATTCAGAAAATTACGTAGTCTAAAGACGCACGGGAGCCGCCCTGGTTTAGTCGGTAGGGTGTCTGACGCCCATGTGGGAGACCTTGCTTCGATTCCCGGCGTAGGTGATCTAAATTTGGAATGTTCCGGTTTTGTCAATCACAAAACGGCTCTGGAGTACACCCCGCCTTAAATAAATGGCCCAGGGCCGCCGTTAGGGGTGTGCAACGCGTGTCACCGCACCGCTTTGAAATATTTAATATTATTAACTCTTTTATTCACATTTGTTTTTTGTGTAAAATTGATCTCATTAGAATAGAAGAAAATCAGCCTACATTAGCAATACAACTGCATGTTCAATCAGCACATGTCCGATAGAGAAATTAAACCGAAGTTTAAAAAGGTGACATGGAGCCTGCCGTGAAAAGGAAATTTCCGCTCTAACACAGTTGAATTTCTTGTTTGTGGCCCCCAACCTTCTACCGATGCCCTGTCTTCGAGAGAGTACAGGAAGCATCATTGTGATTCTTTGTATTGAAGCCAGTGACGTGCACTGAGGAGTAGCTAGTCTAGCAGAGATAGATTAATCAATCTCAAATCTCTAATTATTTTCAAATCACAATATTTATTGTCTTGTTAAAGCCACAGTTCATATGCAACACTTTCTTTTTCACGCGCCTCTCGTCCCTCGGTGTGATCCGCGGACAAAACTGGCCTAGCTCGCTCTTCTTCCGCCTTAGCAGTTCCAGGTAGAAACGGGTTTTCGAAGGAAAAGGGAAGATTCCTGCCTCTACCTCCCTTGCCCCCTCGCCCCCGCTGCAATGATTGAAAGCCCGTGCTTTCAGGTCCCCCAGTCTATCTCCTATAGGTCAGATAGGGGATTGGTTTCCATTCGATTCCTTTGTAAATCCTCTAAAGAACTAAAGGGAAAATTTTCTGCAGTACTTATGTTCTCTGTATTTACACAACCTTTTACACGTTGTACAATATGTATGTATAATGGTATAATATGGGATGTAGTTTTTTTATTTATGAAATGGGAACGTGTTATGTGCAGACAATAATGTTATGCTTTCTTAATTTATTTATTTACTTATTTAATTTTCCTTTGTTTTTCAAATATGGAATATACAATGATTAAATTACAAATATTTGTTCAGGCTCTCTCTCGCTCTCGTTTTAGTAGTGTTTTTTTTTTTTATATACTAATCTCTTGGCCTCCAACGGATATTTGGGCAAGAGAACGCACATTCATATTGTTGTTGGTTTGGTTTATTTTACTTCGATTTTCTGCTACAGTTGGTTATCGCGAAAATGAGGATGATGTGATGATGTGATGAAATTAATGAAAGGACCTCGAACAATCCAGGCCGGGATTCGAACCCGTGATGAGCGTGCATTCTTGATCCTGTGTTGTACTCTGCAGTGAATAATGAAATAATTTGAAATGAAAAATGTATCTCAGAACTCAAGAAGCCAAATTAATATTATTGAAGAAACTACAAAAAAGTGTGTTTTGTTACCTGTTTTGTTTCTGTGCATAAAGTGGACTTAAAACATCAAATCAACCAATCGTGGGGGAGTGATTATCACAGCGCGCTACGACATCAGGGAGTCCCGGGTTCGAACCCCGACCTGGGCATGGGTGTTTTTGTGTTTGTCCCTTCATTAATTTTATCGTATCATCTTCGCAATTAACCAAATGTGAGAAAAAAGTGACGCTAAGTAACAAAAATCAAGTCAAATCATTCATTGATTGCTTGATTTGGTTTATTTTATTTTGCTTTTCTGCCACTTTTGGCTAATCGCGAAGATGATACAATATAATTGATGAAGGGACACACTCAAAGAATACCCATGGTCAAGCCGAGATTCGAACCCAGGATCTCTGGCTTAGTAGTCAAATCTTATCTTTTTTATTTTCAAATGGGGGTGGGGGTTACGTGTACTTTTTTTAGTACTCATTCATCATTTTGCAATCTTTTCCTGTTATTGACGTTCTATTTTTAGGAATACTGGGCCCTAAAGGGGGGAGGGGTATGAGCCACACAAACCACCCCTTGAGCACGCCACTGATTGCTACCCCAAGTGTCGACGTCACCGCACGTCACTGATTGAAGTCGAGCGCCGGGGTCTGAAATTTGAAGATGTGGAATTTACGATGGAGCTAAATTGAGAACAAATGACAAGAGGAGGATAGACCGTGGCAGGGAAACTTGTCCCGGTCGGCATATTGTCTTTTGTGTGAACCTGATCCGCAGCAAAAATAGAAATAAAGATCTAGAGATACTTTTATATCCGCTTTCTTAAAACCCAGAGGTGGGGCAGATTTTGCGGATTTTAGCACTATGTCAATGAACCGAAAAATAACCCGAGACGGTGTGTGAAGAGTGAATGAGTCCCCCTGTAGTCAAGGTCCTTTGACCTGCTTCCCGCCCGCTTTTGGGGGGGAAAGTAGACAACCTTCTTCTGTGGTTGCTAATGTTTTTGCCCTTTAGGGGGAGAGGTATGTATGGGATTTTTCGAATGTCTCGCCCGATGCTTCAGGAGCAGTTAACTTTTTCTTATTTGATTTATTTTATTTTACTTCGCGTTTTGTGACTCTTGGCTAATTTGCGAAGATGGGGATGGTTGATGAAATGATGAAATTGATGAATGGACATTCACAAACAACCATGCCCGAGCGAGATTCGAACCGGAGACCCTTGGCGTCGCAGCGCGATGTGCTAACCACTAAGCCACAGGGTCCGGCAGGAGCAGTTAACTGAAATAAATTCCTCCCACTTGAAATTTTTCAAATAGCACAATGAGCTCTCCTCCCTCGCTAGATTAGCGACAGAAAGTGATATCGAAAGTGAACATCGGAGCACGCGACGGTGTACAATTCAGAAAGCCCAAGTGAGAAAAACGGGGTTAGGAGAGGCCAAGTCCCCAATTTCAATGAAAAAAATCTGGCGTTCGCCCCCTCTTCTCCCATTATTTTGGAAAAAGGGAGCAAACTTTTGCATTGTTTTCAAAGAGCAGACCTTTTTCAACAAATTGAAACTTCTTTCAAGTCTCTAGTCCTCATACAGGATGAAATATGACGCAATATGTACAATCCTGCATTTTGGCAAAAATGGCTAATTTGCATATTAGAAAATAAATTAGTATATCTCGGAGACTATTTGAGCAATCTACATCGGATAACTTTTGTTTGAAAGCAAAAACATCGGAGCACGTGACCTTGTACAATTCAGAAAGCCCAAGTGAGAAAAACGGGGTTGGGAGGGGCCAAGTCCCCAAATTTTTATGAAACAAAATCTGGCGTTCGCCCCCTCTTCTCCCGTTATTTTGGAAAAGGGCGCAAACGTTTGCATTGTTTTCAAAGAATAGACCTTTTGCAACAAAGTGAAACTTGTTTCAAGTCCCTAGTTCTCATACAGGCTGAAATATGACGCAACATGTACAATCCTGCATTTTGGCTAAAAAATAGCTAATTTGCATATTAGAGAAAGGGGGAGGGGGCGGGATTTCTTCCACATGACATTTCAAAGTCTTATCTCAACATCTGTCAGCGTTTACAACCTCACATACATGTATGAAGGTCCTAAAAGCACGTGAATGTTGTAATGTATATGACCCATGGGCTGTTTTCGCCTATACTTTCTATGGGTCATATATGACCCATTGGCTTTTTCGTTCCCATGATTAACGAACCTTATTTGTTCTCACCACACAATGAGTAAATTATTTGGAGATTTATCCCACTATCCGGAATAAAATTTTCTGGTTCTCCCACTTTTGACTTTTGTTAGCAAGATATCCCACATTACTTTTACGAGACGAGACGAGACCAAACGAGACGAGACGAGACGAGACACGGGACGGGACAAACGAATATTTTCGAGACGAGACACGAGACGGGACAGCACTTTTACGAGACGGGACGAGACAGATCAATGTCTCGTCTCGTGGGCAACACTACTTAGAAAGTTGAGGTGGTAGTTTCAATTGCACAGCATTTCATTAGTGGATCAAGGCAGCTAATTCCGTGAACAATGACGTTGTTTTCAGAAAGTCTCAAATATTTGTCTCAGGCAATCACCCTCTTAAAATGGACGCATCTTCTGTGGTGATAAAATGACACGTTTGGTGAGAGTTATTTCTGTATATTTTCCCCCCAATGACATAACGCTGTCGCATTATAATGAAGAGGTCCTGTGTTCGACCCCCCCCCCCTTTGGTGAAAGCACAATGCACACTCGTTCGGACTTCAAGTTAAACTGTAGGTCTAGTCCCGATTAGCCTATCTGAGCATTAAAGTGGGCTTAAAAACAAAACTTAGAAAATCGTCTTCTGAGTATTTCGTGACATTACTTTTTTTTTTCTTTACTTCAGCTGCATCTACAGATTCTGTTGACTTTTTCGGCTGATTCATGTGGCAAAATTTATGTGTCGAACAAGGATTTCTAAATATGATAAGCCACTCATTAGCAATTGAATACTTCTGTAGCTTTTTCCATACATAACTGGCTTATTAAAATGTATTCCCTTTGGTATTGTAGTGATTATTGTGATTTTTTCTTATTAGTAGAACGAATATAAAGTTGATATTTCGCATACCATATTGATATTTGAAGATGACACGTATATAAAAATTGTAATGAAATAAAAAAGGGACACTTCTGGAATTTCAATGCAGAGCTAATTAAAATTATATTATATTCTCTAGCATACTTAAACCCGAAGGTTTATGGCTGCAGCAACACAGGCCTTCCATCTGTCCCTATCCGGGGCAAGATTAATCCAATCTTTCCCATCCTTGCCGATTTCTTTTAGGTCCATCTCAACATTATCCCTCCATCCTCGTCTTATTCTTTCTACTGGTCTCTTACCATCAGGTTTCCCAACAAGAATCCTGTAAACTATTCTTTCCACTGCAACTCGTGTCACATGACCTGCCCATCTAAGTCTTCTTGATTAAATTATTCTAATAATAATAATTAAAAAGTCTAAATAATTTATTGTGTTGCTGGAGGAAGTAGCGCTAAGATGTAATTTTTATCTGTTTATTTGGAGACTATTTTAACCATACTCAGGCCGGAATATATATACGTATGTGGAGACCCGGAGCTACATTCCTCAAGTTCACCCTAAATTCTGATCTAATCTAGATCATACCCTGTATAATTTTGAGCCTCCTAAGCCTACTAGCTGCTTTTAATCATGGAAGTATTAATTTGATCACGGTTTTTGTTTCAATAGCTCTAGTAATTACTTTCACTTTCTAATGACAAAATTGGCTTTTTATGTGTTGATAATATGTGAATATTTGTAGCATAGATAATATTCACAAGTTAAATATACATGTTATGAACACCAGAATACACTTATACATTGAATCATTCATATATCCCCAAGTATATGTACTTATTGAATTTGATTGGGTGTGCAATCGGGTGGGCACAGGAATTTTTGGGTGGGCGTTTGCCCACCCGTGCCCACCCCTGTCACCATCCCTGAATTTAACCTGTTAACATGTTGAATTGGCTGGGTAGTCTGTAGAGCAAGGAACACTGGATGATGAGAAGCAAAAAGTTAAGTGCTTCTTGTTTTTCGAAATGGCACTCGAAAGTTAATTTCCTGAAGAAGGAGGTCACTTCTGATTGTACCATTAACTATTTTATGCAGGAATAGATGGTCTGCCAATTTATGTCTCGTGAGGTGGATGGATATTTAAAATTTTCAGAAGAATAGGCTTTTGTAGGTTTTTAGTGGATGGAATTCGGTAACGAACAATGGCCAGGAAGAAATTTAAAACAGAATTTAGTCTATCTAAATTAGAAGGGCATGCCATATACCAGACCGGAGAACAGTATTCAATTTTAGGTGAAATGAATGATTTGTAAAAAATGCTGAGAGCAGACAGGTTGTTCATTTCGGTAAAACAATAAGAGTAGACCCAGCATACACATGGAACCCTTCGTGACTGCGGAGATGTGTTCAGAAAAGGATAGTTTCTCATCAAATATGACTCTCAGGTCCATCTGTATTGCAATTCTTTGTACACAATTATTATGTATGAAGTATTTTGTGTTTAATGTGTTTTTCCTTAAGGAGAATGTTATTGTAGTACATTTTTGAGGGTTAAGTTTTAAGTTCCATAATTCGTACTACTTTATCAGGGAGTCTAAATTCTTTTGCAGAAGTGCCATATCACTGAAATTTGATATTTTACTGTAAATTTTGCAATCGCTGGCAAACAAAAGGAAGTTTTTACAAGAGTAGGAAAGATATTCTGGAAGGTCATCAAGATACAGGATGAAGAGAAGAGGTCCAAGAACACTGCCTTGGGACACACCAGAAGATACAGCTTGATAAGAAGAGGAGATTCCGGAAAGTACAACTTTTTCTTGTCTATTTTGGAGGTTTATGCTTGAGCAGAGAGATAAATTTTCCATGAATATTGAATCAATGAGATAATTTATGTAGCAAGTAATTGAGGTTTATGGAGTCAAAAGTTTTTGAAAAATTAAGATATACAGAAGGTTGTTTGCTTTATATCCGACCATTTTTGATGGGTACTCACCTTAAGAGATACTGCGCCACCACCACCGATCATGTTCTATTGGACCCCCAGCATTGTGGAATATCGCCCGGCATCGTAGTTTCCATTGCAGCAAGCTCCGGCGCAGGACAGGCATGGGAATTCTGTCCCACTCCTCCCTGCAAGCTTTCCATAGACCATCCAGGGTGCACGGGCGGTGATGTTGGAAGACGTCTTTTCAACAGTCCAAATGCGCAAAAATCCATTGGACTGGCATCTGGGCTTTTGACAGGAATGTCTTCAAATAGAATGACATGAATTCCTAATTCCTCTGCCATTTCCTGATAAAAATGTAGTGATGTTCTGGCAGTATGACTCGAAGCCTTGTCCATATGGATCATCACCTGGTTCGTGTCCATTCCATACAATTGTGGGATGTCTCTCCGATATATAGGTGTCAGAATGGAGTCTTGGAAGTATCTGGCATTCACCTTCACTTTTTTGTCCACCTTGCGTATCATCAACTTACCCTCATATCCGAATCCTGTCACAACCATAAGCCACGAGGGAAACTTTCCCTGCACTGACAAACAAAGTTGCTGCGCCCCTTGCCGTCAATGTCACGGTATGTGATCGCCTGAATGTGACCAGCAGTGAGATGGACATATGATTCATCCATTGTGACAACTTTCTTCCATTTGGAACCCACCAGGTACTTTTCATACAGTTTCCTGTAGTTCGTCTTACGCAGTGGCATCTCGTGGCCTCAAATTAGGCCGGGGCTTATTTTTTTAAAGAATTTAAAATATAATGACAATTCACATGAATTACAAAAAATAGGTATTTTTCTTCTTCTAGACTACAAAACTGGACTTATTTTTTTTAAAAAGTATTTAAAAGATAATAACAATTCATATGAATTACAAAAAAGCAGGTATTTATCTTCCTCTAAACTACAAAATTGGACTTATTTTTTTAAAGAATTTAAAATATAATGACCATTCACATGAATTACAAAAGAAACAGGTATTGCTGTGAAACGTACCTTTCTACGAACGTTGGTTCTCATTTAAACAAGAACTGTGCTCTCCTGTTCTCCGCTCAGCAAATTTTGTAATTATTTTTCATTGAAGCCCTCTATGTTTGCAATGTATTCTTTCTCTATTGTAAGCACTGCCAAGGAATTGAGTCTGTCTTGTCCCATTGCATTTCTTAACCAGGTTTTAATACGCTTCAATGTGCTGAAACATTATTCAGATTCAGCTGTTGCCACTGGAGTTGTTTGTCATATTTACTGTTTCTGAGAAGGTATCCTCTAAATCATTTTCAATGAAAAACGAGTGCAATGTACTGATAGAGTTTATGTTTTTAAACTCTTCACTACAATGAAGAACACGAAGTTCACTCTTTAGTTTTCCCTCTTCTATGAAGGGATAATATTTGGCACAATTCTTACACGAATCATCGAGAAAATCAGACTTCTGAAGAGTTAGCCAGTTCATTCCTAATATCACTGATGTCAGCAACAAATTTGCAAAGATGTTCCTTTACTTGTACCATTGTTGTAATTTTCTTCTGCAAAATATTGTAAAATATTTCGACAAAGGGCATTATCCTGTTAAAAGACACCCAAGAAAAAAATGAATTCCTCGTCTCCAAGGAAATGTATTAGTCCAGTTGCTTCCCTAATTGACACAGAATCCCATGAGCCATCTTGCTGAATAATTTCCAAACACTCTATCAGGTCATCCTTGCACTGGAAAACAGACGACACTACCCTACTCTGGAAATTCCATCTTGTTTGGCATGTTCGCGGTAACCGTCAATGACATACCTCCTGCAGTAAATCTGTTCTCTTACTAGATGAAGAGAAGAACAAAGAAAATGCAGATAAATTGGCAAAGAAAATTCTGATAGCTGTGATGGTAGAGCATACTTGTTGCATTATGAGATTGAGTTGGTGTGCATAACAATGCACAAAATATCTCTTACAAGTTTCTGGACTCCAAGCTGTACCCCTCGGAATGCAGATCCACCATCATACGTTTGAGAAACTAATTTATCTTTTAGTTTGTACTGCTCTAATGCATCTAATATACATTGGGATATCCCTGATGCAGATCTGTCAGTCAGTTGCATGAAACTATGAAAATGCTCTACTACTTGCGAGCACTGAACAAAACAAATCACAATAACCAATTGTGTCTTATTGAAATGTCGCTGGTTTCATCAGCTTGTACAGACACAAACATAGCTTTGTTTACATCCTCCTGGAGGGCCTCACTGTAAACCTGGTACATACAGTCTAACAACTCATTTTGTATCACGGCTGATGTGTATTTATTTACTTTGGATTCCTCTAAATTTTCATGCAAACTGTTATCTAGCTTAGCAATCTCATTTACTAAATCTAGGAAGATACCTCTGTTTAAAGATTGTTCTCTTTCGTTATGTCCTCGTAGAGAAAGTTCATGTCGACCACAGAATTTTAAGCAACCGATAATTCTATTTAATATATGCCTATTTTTCCGGACTAATTCATTGTGCCTTGTAATTGACAGTCTATATCCTTCATCGATTTGTGTTCGAACATCAACTTTTCCAAACAAACTCAATTTTAACGAGTTTCCAATGTGCGAAGAACTAGTTTCATGTGACTTAATTCCTTCAGAAAGATGTTTGAGATCACTTATGCCATGAACTGTCCATGAAGCATCACCACCAAACAAAAGGCAATTAAAACAAAAGAGTGTTTTTTTGATCTCGCTAGCTGTCAACCAGGGTTTTCTGTTGTACCAGTCTGGATTGAAAGAGCGAGATTGTGATTTGTGTTTTTGTATTAATGTAACACTTGGATGGTCAGGACCTAATTGCTTAACAACAAGTTTTTCTTGGTCACTCAATGTCTGAAATGGTGTTGCCAACAAGAAATCCACTTTGTTCATAGCGAATAAAACCCACCACAACGCTACACTACAACACGCGTGATCGAAGGAACGCGACACGATGGAACTAGCCCCAAATCAATACCCAAACCCATTGCACTCCCCCTTTTGCTCTCTCTGCTAGCACGTGACCTTCACTGTAGCGTGTAGCATAGACCATGCCTTCCTCTGCGATGAGCCCCGAGACCGATAACTGACATCAATGCCGCTAGGAGCGCTGTTGTATCCATTGCAGCAGACGATGAACTTACGTGGGTAAAAATCGCCGTTTAGAAGATTGTGTGATAGTTATGTATTATGGTGATTGAAAATTATGTCAATACGTCTGTTTTTCTTTAGGGGCTAAGCCCCGGAAGCCCCAAGGGACGAGACGCCACTGGTCTTACGTTCGGCAATGTGACGCGGTAGAAGGTGGTGTACACGGGCCTTCCGCACACACTTCAACCTGAGGCGCTTGAGAATTGTTTTGTTCAGAGTTGACGGTGCGAGGTGAAATCTGTGGGCCATATTGAGTTGGGGGATTTTTTTGGCATGCCAATCGACGGATCCCCCTTCGCACTATGGGTGACACTTTGCTTGCAGCCCTTCTCCTGGTGGTTTTCATGGGTGAATGTTTCGCAAGGAGAGCCTGTTGTGTGTAACGGGCCACAATAGCTTTTGCAGTAGTCCCCCCGAGTGTTAACTCATTCTCCCGACACTGTTTCACAATGCGTACATATGAAAACTTAGCATGGAAAAGGGCCATTACATAACCCTCCCAATCCCAGTTGATTTTCAGCGCCATTTGATAACATTCACTACCAACACTCATGCACCTACAAGGTCAGACACAACACTGATCCCGCCAGCAGAACCATAGTTCCAGCATGATATGCCAGGTGGCAGCACCGAATCGAAAATGGTCGGATATAAGGCGAACAACCTCTGTGGTACATCCACTTGGGAGTTTTCAGATATGGAGTGAATAGCGTTAGATAGTAAGATGCTCAAGTTAGTTAAGCAGGATCTGCTTGGTAAGAAGCCGTGCTGTGCTGTATTTATCTATGGAGAAGTAAATTTGTATCTTATATTATCTTTTCACAGGCGATAGAAAGTGGTGATAAGGGAGAGATTGGTCTGTAAGAAGAAACAGCACCCTTGTCTCCAGATTTGCATAAAGGCACCACATTAGTGTTTTTCCATGAATCTGGGAATGTACCCTCATTGAAGCACCTGTTTAATAAAATGGAGAAGGCGATAGAGAGAGAAGCAGCAGTGTTTTTGAGGAAAATAGAAGTGATTTCATCAGGACCATTTGCTTGCTTTTTGGGCATTCAAGATAGAATATATTGCACTTCATCTGGAGGCGTAGAGAGAGATGTCAGAGAGTGACAGCAAACTAGGGTGAGGTTTGGAAGAGTAGAAGCCGGTGTATTTGTACTGTATTTTTAGTGAAATAGGAGTTGAAAAGATCAGCTCTGTCAGGGCTCTCTGCATATACTGAGTCACGCTTAACTTTGAATGGTATATGAGAATTTTGCCTCCTTGAGTTAATGAGTGACCAAAAGCATTTGGGATTTAATTTCATTTCATTTGTGATATTGCCAATGTATTCACTGTATTTAATTTTCTGCAGTTGTATAGAGTGGCGTCGTAAATCCGTGAAAGTTTTACGTGTGTATTCATTAGGAATTTTTTTCCACATATCCCAGGCCTTCTTCCAGTTGCAAAGGGCAAGGAGAAGTTCAGGGTCAAACCAAGAAGGGAATTTGCAAGATTTATTTTTCTTGAGTGGCACATAATCTTGTATCACTGCGTGAATCACATCCGTCAAAATGTCACACGCTTCAAAGACACTTCCACTTTCCAGTATCATCCAGCGGATGGAATCCAGAGCCGAATGGATGTCGCCCCAGGCTGCTTTGCGCCAAACAAGGTATTGCCGTCCAGAAGTGGGAGGTCGTTCACTCTTCAGGTGGTCAGGGAACCAGAATTCAGCATCCAGCGATTTGTGGTCCGAAGGGATGAGGTTTCTCGAAGGCGTGATGTGTGCTGAAGGGAGTGAGGAGAGAATGTAATCCAGGTTATTGTCTTTACATGTATTGTACATATTGTGCTGTTGAAGTCTGAGGCTGTGTATGAAGTGATCCATAAAGTGCATGTTGTTCTTGTCTTTTGCAAAGCCGTGAGTGGAGTCTGTCCATGTAATTGAGAGATTGAAGTCTTCAAAAAGAATTACATCGCCCATAGAGGATGCCAACAGAACAGAATCATAACAGGCCTCCAGAACTGCTATGGGGCAAGTTTTGTGTGGCCTGTAAAAACAACCAATGAATAGGTTGCTTCCTTTCCCGAGAAGCACCTCCACCCACAGAATTTCACAATTATGATTCAGATCACTTTGAACCACACTTTTCCATTTGTTTTTTACACAAAGCACAATCAGAAGTGCTAATGCAGTTCTTCAAGAGGAATCACAAGCAATGATGACATATACACACTAGAAATCGAACCTGAGACTCTTCGATTGAAATGTGACAGCTTTGTTGAAATTTGGGGTGGGTTGACCAGCACACGCTCTATCTAATATCTTTTCAATGGAGGAGAAAGTTTGTTTATGCTAATTATATCCATTTCTAGCAGTCATTTCTTACCTATGCACACAACACCTACAGGTAAAAGGTAAAGTGTTCCCCTGTGCATAGCACCATGCCATGAAGGCGTATAGGGGGTGTGGGGGTAACGCCTCACACTTTCTTGATCCGGTCATGAGTGGGGGTGATGTGATCAGCATCACGCCCCTGACCGCCTTTACCCCCCAGGGTTTCCCCCAGGTACCCATGTTATTCGACGCTGGGTAGGCGCCGGGGCCGCTTCCACCGTTAGAAAAGTTCCCGGATTTGAACCGGCCGGGGATCGAACCCGGGACCTTGAGCATGGTAGTCAGACGCGTTACCGACTGAGCCACCGCGGCCACACCTACACTGCATCAAATTATGTAAGTTCATATTCCACCCCTTGCTTCCAACAACTATCCAAAAACTTCAAAAACTAAGTCAGTAATGTGTCTGACTACCATGCTAAAGGTCCCGGGTTCGATCCCCGGCTGGTTCAAATCCGGGAACTTTTCTAACGATGGAAGCGGCCCCGGCGCCCACCCAGCGTCGAATGACATGGGTACCTGGGGCAAAACCCTGGGGGGTAAAGGCAGTCAGGGGTGTGATGCTGATCACATCACCCCCACTCACGACAGGATCAAGAAAGTGTAGGGTGTTACCCCCACACCCCCTATATGCCTTCATGGCGTGGTGCTATGCACAGGGGAGCACTTTACTTTTTACTAACAAACATCAGACACTGGCAGGGTGAGTCGCTTGTTCCTTTCTTGTCTAAAAGATTGCACCATTCTATCTTTTACTTTTGTGCACCTGAAGTGTTTCCACCTTTAAGGGACATCTGAAAGATAAGTCTGAAGTGAAACACACACAGAAGTCAGTGACACTGCTTTCACACTTAACAATCAATTGGCGTATTTTATAGTTGTGCCTATGGACACATGGGTAATTATAGATGATGCTTGAGGGCTCACCTGTTGGTCATGCACAGTGTAGCGGGCATTCGATCCCATAGGTGCGTGCCTGCCAGTCACATTGGAACAGTAGTAGCTGTACTGCACGTTGAATATTTGGTTTCACGCAGTAGAATGGGGGACACTGATATGCCCAAAGAGGGCAAATTGTTGGTGCTTATCTCACCAGTGCATCAGTAAAGGAGACTGCGAATATTTGTAGGGTATCAAGAGAGATATCATGAGAGGGTATCATGGTCATGGCAGCATGCCAGAATGAAGGACCAACCACATTCAGGAGGAGTAACTGTCGGGGGAAGCAGAAGCTGTCTGACAGGCACATCAGGGTATTGAAGAGGATTGTGTCCAAAAAGCGTAAAACCACCGCACAATTGAATACACACTTGACAACCTGTTTCTACCAAAACCATCCATCAAGAACTTCATGGCAGGGTTGCTACACCGAAACTCTAGGTCACTAGCACCAATGCCAAAAGATGGGTTGGCTGGTGCCAGGAGTGCAAATCGTGGACGTTAGACTACCTGAAACGTGCTGTGTTCTCCGAGGAGTCCATCATCACTGTTTTTCCGACATCTGGAACAATTTACGTGTGGAAGGATACCAACCAGACTGTTAAGTGCCCAGAGTGATGTGGGGTGCAATATTGTGGCAGTCTTTGGGACCACTGATCGTTCTAGGACCATTCTGGAGGACCATCTGCACCTTATGGTGAAAATATTGTTCCCGGATGGTGGTGCCGTGTTCCAGGATGATAACATGCCGATACACATTGCTAAAGAGGTCACAGAGTGGTTCGATGAGCATGAACTTGAGGTTGAACATCTGCCATGGCCAGTCCAGTTGCCAGACCTGGATATATTATTCAGCCCTTATGGGGTCTTTTGGAGGATCACGTGCGGTGGCATTTCCCTCCACCAACATCATGTCATGAACTTATCGGTGTGCTTCAGGAGGAATGGCTGCAAATCCCTCTCACCACTGTGCAGGATCTCTATTGGTCCTTCCCCGGATGTATTGCTGCTGTACTGGGCACCAAAGGCATCCCAACACCATACTAATAAAGGCTAGTGTGGGTGTTCCAGGTGCTTCAGTTCCAATGTAGGTTATTAATAGCCCTTTTCCAAGTTTATGGTCATTCCAGCCTGCCTACACAAGTTTTTGAAGACAGTAGAACAGTCTCCGGCTGAACTGATTGGATAGAAAAATTTTACACGGTCCATGTACGCTATGTTGCCACATTGTAAGTAATTTGTCATGGTAATGCAGTTATTGGTAGTTTTTGTTATTGCCAAAGGGCTGAGCAGGGATCGTGTGTGTATATTTTCAAAAGAAAGTTGGAAATAATCCATTAAGGTAGGTCTATTCATGAATGGGAGGGAGGATTTGTTTGACAAAAAATACTGGGGTTGTAAAGAATTTCCAGCAATGAATTTGTGTCAACAGGGGGTTGGTAAACCTAGCTCTTTGATGTTTGAAATTATGATTACTTCTTATAATATATTCCTGGTTGTGTTGAGATCATTGAATTATTATTCAAACGTGAAATGCATTAATTTTAGTTATGCTAATCAAATGGTTGACCAGGTTCAACCTTCACCACATTGCACAAAATACAGAAAAAATATAGCAGGAAACAGGAGTGTTTAAAATACATATTATTTAGCTTCACTCCACTCCATGTATACTCTGTCCCAGGAAACTGTGGAGCAAGCCACACCTAACAATAGAGAAGGGGACGAAGCGAGTCTGCGGAGCAAAGAGCTGGTAACTGCAGCCCTATTTTCCTCTTAATGCATTCATGTCCCTCTCACATGTTCATTGGTCAAGTCTTCTCGAGTCACTGCTTGTGCAGACTTGTTTTCCTTCACTTGCTCCAGAGATTCCCGGGGTAGAGTATACACCTCCATAATTATGTTTAATGATTAGGAGTTCAATTTGTATGAGGTGTACATTTCAGGGCTTAGAATGTATTCCTAATTAGATTTTGTGTGCATAGTGCAAGCTTAAAATTAAACCTACTTCCCTTAATCTGCAATAGAAAAAGGACAAAGATTATAGACCAAAAAAAATGGTTTTCTGTATGAAAAAGAAACTATTTGAAGAGAGCCTTTGAAATTATCTGCAATTGTTTTTAGAAAACCCTCACCAAGCATGCCCTGCATGCCACTGCTAGTTGCTTACATTTATGTACCACAAAATATTGAATTTTTTTAACCGTTTTTGGAAGGTTATTTAAATGCAAAAATTATTTTAAAAACTTAATATTTCTCCCCAAAATGATTTTTTTAAAACTTTCATTGATTCCTATTTAGAGCACGACAAAAACTATACAGGAATAGGATGAGAAAAAGTGCCAGAAGGGCGGATAAACAAAAATAATGGAGACATTAAACACTTACCACACAAAATATCAAGTTATTTCTTTTTGTGTGGTAAGTGTTTACTGTCTCCTTCATTTCATTTATTTATATATATATGTATGTATGTATGTATGTAGCTATACATGATATGTACAATAAAACAGTGTTCTTGACTAGGGTACTTATGGTCACCTATCATGCTTTTTGTGTTGAAAATGCAATTTTTTCTTTTTATGTATTACTGAACAATTATAAACTATGTCGCATGGTTGTAGAATCGTAATAGTGCTACATTTTAGAATTTTAAAATTGATTTTGGTTATTGCAGGTGCCACAGGAGCTCTCCAAATAGGAAATTTTGTGTAAGATGTAAATTCTCATGGTCTTCTTGTTTGTTTTTTTTTGGAAGTGGATACCAAAATTTACCTTCACACAAAAGTGGGATTCCTTGAGAAAAAAACAAAACAAAACCAACCGCAACTGTCTACAGTAAATAGCTTTCCTTCTATAAATTCCTTGTGCAGCACTGCACATTTGAAAACCACCCACTTGAAATCCTCCCATCCCAAGAGGCTTACAGGCAGGAGAAGCTATCGTTCACTAAACATTTTTATAGTCGAGCTCTGCAGCTATACTCTAGAGGCATAATTGTTAACGATTTAAAAATAACAGTTTTAAGTATAGTAACAAATGTATATTTTTGCTTCTTTACATATAAACAAACAATTACAGCAATATGTTTAAAAAATTATGACATGACGAGCATAACACTATCTTCAATCTGAGGCTCAATGTATGCATACTTTTCACTTTTTCAAAACCACTTTCAATTAAGTTATTAAATTGTAAACAGAAGGGAAAAAATGTAACTGTATTAGCAATACTATCAAAACACACAATCGAAAAACACCTGCAATGCAGGTATTTCCTAAACTGGCTCAAGACAACTTTACCTTGTTGGCAACAACTCCATTCCTCTCCTTGAATTATTGCCACTGAGCAAAAGACAGATACAGTGAAGAAATCACAGTCTGCAAGACAGATCATACTTGTACAGTGAAATTTACAAAGAAATTACACAGAAAACATTTACAAATGTGGAAAATCCTAATAAGAAACTAGTAAAAGACACAATAATCTCATGTTTTCCTGGTGCTGTCAGAATGCTCATAATTAATATATTGTAGATATTTTACAAAATTCTTACCATGCAGAACAATTAACAGAATGATCATAAAATGAAGATTAAACATAACACCAAGTGTTTGATTTTGAGTATTTAAGAAAGCTGGCAAAATACAATCTTCAACAACAGATCTTATATTCCCATGTAAGAACAAAGTATCAATTTAACTGCATATGTTATAAACATGTTACATGTATTATGATACATTCAACAATTAACTTTTTTATCATTGCCATTAAACTCATATCCTTTTTAAAAGAAATATTGCTGTAGAAACATATGAAATACAAGGATTGTAAGATTTTTCCATAACATTCAAAGCCATCAGCTTACAAATGTTAACATTTTCTTGGTATATCAGACACAATGCCATAGTAGTAGTGATTTTTAGAACCTGGGTAAAGAAAGCTAGTTTCTCTGTTTATGTCTAAGGGTATAAAATGATTGTCAAGAAGACTCAGCAGAATTCGGAAAGGAGGGAGAGGCATCAGAGACAATCACGTTGCATGATAATATTTAGCAGCACAAATATTCACCCAGACAGAACTACACGAAGTACACATACCCTCCCCCTCTCTCTTTCTTCAACCACTTCAAATTTCAAATCAATCATCCAATTCCCTTGGAAAATTTAGTACTCGCAAACTACAACCTGCGATACATTCATTTTTTGAATATCATGAACACATTACTGCTTGCTGTCTACTCTGTTAACACAAGCTGTATTTGTTGTTTACATAAAGTATGTCACTTGCAGAGTTTCTAACAAGCTGACATAGTTATAGTGTGTTGTCTGCATTTTCTATTACAGTGGATAATTTGAATTATTCAGTAATTCAAACAAAAGTTTATTCCCTTGATGACACGTGCTTTTATTAATTCGAAAATTACAAGGAAATGGGAAACATTAACCAGACACTGGAAAAATTAAAACTTTTGTGGCCACATCTTCAGTCGTAGAGAAAAGAGAAATGGCAGAATCAAAGTGAGAGTTCAACTTGCAAAGTTCGCAAGTCCAGATTGACTTTGAAGGTAAAAATCTAACTTCCAATTATGTCATTCTTCTTCTCTCAGACTGAAGATGCAGCCATAAAAATTTTAATTTTTTCAGTGTCTGGTTAATGTTTTTTATTTCCTTCCTCCAATATATATATATAGACAGGTTTATTTTAGTGATATACAAATTAGTAAATTTTACTGATTTCAGTGACCTATTCATTGCAAATTTTTTGCATTTAGTTCAGAGATTCTGCATTCATTCAATTCCCCAGCATGCCCTTGTAATACATTCATTTTCTTCTGAGATGTATGTAGCCAGATAACTTTTGCCTTAGAAAAAGAAACTACACATGAATTTTGCTTTGTTATTCATAAGGCCAAAAACAAAATTACAGAACTTCAGAAGTACAGTTGAACCTTGATTTCATGTTTTTCAGGGAAACAGTGTGAAAGAACTTAAAATGCAGGAAAATGTATAATCCAGGGAACATAAAATTGGGATTCCACTGTAAATCATGAACTACTTGGTGAAATATTGAATTATCTGCAAATTTAGGCCATGGGGACATGAATATTTAAAAATGCATAGTAATAATTTTTAAAAATGCATCATGTTACATTTCTCATAATCACATGGTGTAATCTTGTGCATAGAAGTACAAATGAGATTTCTCTTTGTAGGTGCAATTCATTGTCATCGTACTCTCAGCAATGGGTTTTTACAAAGTACTTTATATCACTTTATGCTACAATAATATTGTTCATGTGCACGACCAAGTGATAATTGCAACATGTATCACTTTGCAACTTTTTATCTACCAATAAGAAAATATTCATGTCTCTGTGACCTTGCTGATAAACCAATAAGACATCTGATGATTACTCTATCCCATTAACACTTGCATATGTGCATGATATAAGTTTCTTCAGCTTCAATGTGTGTTAGAAGTACATATGTACAGTTGTTGCGACTTCTGGATTCTAATAATTCCATTGAAAGTAAATGGGAGTGTCACAATCCAGAAGCGTCAGTGACTGTACTAAATTACATACATGACAATTCTGCATTTCAAATTAATTAATTTTAAATATGTCACTTCATTTTAGAATACTGAAGTTAATTGTGATGAACTTTCTGAATTATTGTGTGTGGTGTATTTTTCATTATTTTATCAGTATTATTGGATGTAAAAAAAACTTAAATTTTAGAAAAAACACCACAGTTACATTTGAGGATACAAAATACTCAAGCATATGATGATGATTCATTCAGCATTTTCTACCAAGTAGTTAACAAAAGATATGAAACACTGAATATTAATTTTATTTTGTATACATATCTTCTCTTATCTGACTTGGTCCTTCTCCTGTCTAAACTGTCTTCCTTAACCACAAAATTTACACTGTATATTAAAATATAATTACACATTGCTTATTGCATGCACAAATACTATTGTGTGGATCTAAGTGCAATTAAATGCACAGATTATAACTTGAATGCGTCACTAACCAATCTTATAAATCAGATTTATTTGGCATTACTGCACTTATTTCCTGACTACCTTATACTGGCTTCAGATAATTAGTACACATTGGTCATGCAATGTTGTTACTGCATATGATTTGAAGGCTTGGCACAGAAAGGAAATTCGTACATCAATTATTTTTCACTGGGCGGTGTACCTGTTTAATGCTTAAAGAGAGATTTCACACCGAAGTGAAAAGTAACACATATTGCATGCCCATGAAGACCACAAAATGAATGGGGCTTATGTAATTTGTGACATCCCTGCAGTGTGAAACTTTGCAATTGATTGGTTTATTCTCAAGCAACATGTGTTGTGCGTCACTTGTCACTTCAGAACAAAATCTCCTGAAGATATTAACAATCATTATTTCAGGGATAATTAATTCAAATGTTTCAAGCTAGATTGCAGAAAAATCCTAGATGACAACTTTTATTACAGTTCCCTTCATTTTAATGAAATGAATGCCATGAAGTTGAAGAAATTACACAGAAAAGTAACTAAAAATGTCCCAGTATTAAACTGCATATTTGTAAGCCCTTACTAATTTTTAAGCATTTCATGTATGTTCTGCACAGGAACGTTATGGATTCTTTCCACTATTTATAACCAGAGGAAAATATATACGTCTCTGTCTCTCTCTCTCTTTTCGCTTTTTACAAGTGTTTGCTTTATTTACAGATTTTGCATCTTCCATCACCATTTATGACCTGTACAAAGTAGATCAATAAAATGATCTGTAGCTATGTGAATCTATTCATTGATACATAAACTTTGCAAAATTGTAGTGAAAGTGCGTTATCTTTGTATCTGTGCATCACTGCTTATATAAAGTCTAAAAATAATTATATAGGAGACTTTAAAGAAATTACAAAAAGGAAATTTGTACATATTTGATGAATATCATAATATCTCCTTTTAGAAATTGAAACTTGGTAACACAATATTCCTGTTTTGTAATTTCACTTGGTCCCATTTATGAACAAATAAACAAACAGGGAGTGGCTATGATGTCTATTAACAGATGTAGTAGTTCATTTATGGTATTACAGAAATTAGATGCATCAGTTATATTTTAAAGTGTTTACGTACTAAATACATGGCACTCAAGTTCACACACTTTAGAATCAAATTAATATTTATCAGCTTTTAAGAACCACATTTGTTTGCCGTTTTCAATATGTAATTCTAAGTAAGTGTTTATAAAGTAATCTTATGTTTAAGTAAAGAGAAGATATTCTTTTTGATGATAATGGCTCTATAGCATTTTGTAATATGGCAAGAAAGCAGGAATAGGAGAGAAAAAATTATGAACAAAACTAGATACAAAATAACAGAAAACATAAGTCAGCTGATGGCCCCTTTTACAGTAACAACAACATTTGAAATAAATGATTTCAGATTTTTTTAAAATAACCAACTATTTTGAATCAGTTCTAAAATGATTTACTTTGTAACTAGCTGTTGTTATGCTTCATAATATACAATGAGGAAAACAATATTAACAAGCATATGCAACATTATGAAATATGAAAATCTCTTTAATAGAATTAACAAAGGATAGTTATGAACATTGTCAAAGTTACACATGTACATCAAGAACAGGTGAATAAAAAAATATTTTCTATTGTAATATGAAGTTAACAGAAATAATATTAATAATAATACTACATATTCAATATTTAAGCAACACACCATTGTCCTCACACAAATTTGTACCATAGCAATCCATAGAAATAATCTTTCAGAGAATACATTTTACAGTTATTGGTTGGGTAAGCTATGTAAGATGGCTGAAGTTGAGTTGAGAAGTCCAATTCTCTGCTTGTGTTTTCTCTGCTCAGTCATCTGAAAAATCACAAAGTAAAAAAATAATAAATTTTATTCCCCAAAAATGTTTAGACCAATGTCCTATCTTTATACATCAGAGAAAGTTTTGTTCATTTTGCCATTAAAAAGTACAGATATGTTTTCATTTACAGGAATCAGTTACATTTACTTCCAAGTATATTATAACTATACACAGAATATAGAGAAACTGTCAAAGTATATGTTTTGAATTAATAATAATATATATTAGGGATGGGCTGATATGAAATTTTGGCTGATACTGATAAAGTACCGATATAAAATTTACTGATACCGAAAACCAATATTCTAACGATCCGGTACAAAATTCCAAATAGGTCTTGAAGAACCTGGGTGGATCATTGGCCTCATTAATAAATGTGTGTTTCCAGGTGACTGCAGTGCCAAAGAAGGTGCATATTTAGAGATTTACTTCTTTAAACAGTAGGGCATGGAGATTATCCATAAAAATTATAATAAAATGGCAGAATTTTGCACTAAATTAAAAGACATTTATAGATATATTGGATTGGTAAAATAATCTTTAATGTTACTGATACACCAATATGCCTATATTGGCCAATACCGATTAATCTATCCCATCCCTAATATATATATCCAGCTCACACCCCTACCACACCAAAAAAGCCATCCCATTTTCCCTTGCCCTCAGAGGCCAGCGCCTCAACTCATCCCCCTCATCCCGCCAAAACTACAGCCTACGCCTGCACCAAGCCCTAACCAACCATGGCTACCCCTCCACCCTCATCAACAAACAAATCACTAGAGCCAACTCCCACAACCGCACCAAACAACCCAAAACCAACCCTCCAACTCTGATCACCCAATACCACCCCCACATTACGAAAATCAGACATACCCTCCACTCCCTCCTCCCCATCCTGCACAGTGATCCTGATACCAGGGACATCTTTCGGGATAAACCCAGGGTCGTCTTCCATCGCCCCCCAACCTCCAAAACATCTTGGTCTGAAACATTCCCACCCCTTCCACACCACTCCCCCCAGCTCACAGGTGCAACAAACCCAGATGCAAGACCTGCCCCATACTCATCACCTCCCCCACCCTCCTGATCCCCACAGCGGCAGGTGAGTTCACCCTTCACCCTAAGGGCACCTGCCACTCATCCAACCTAATTTACACCCTCATCTGCCAAATCTGCGGCAACTTCTACTTAGGCGAAACCTCCACCCCCTTGAATCTAAGGATCAATAATCACCGTTCCTCCACCCAAAACTCCGATTTTACAGTTGCCATCCACACCAACAGCCATAACACCACCTTCAATAACTGCTTCAGTGTTGACTCATCCATCTTTTACCCCCCAGCTCTGACACATCTTTCCGCAGGCGATGAGAAAGGGCCTATATAGCAGGCATGCACGCCACTATACCCCACGGACTCAACTTAGCCAACCAGTAACCCTTTCCTCTACTCCCCGAAACTACCCACCCACCTTACAGTAAACACTGGTTAAAGTACTTTTCATTATCTATCAACTGTTTCTGGCAACACTGATTGTAGAGAGGCTACAGTCAGTATTCTGTGCCTCTTCTCCAAGTGACGCCGATCTTTTTTCCTTCTATCTTGAAAATGCGACTCAGATCGCAAAATATAGAATTATTTCTCTTCGTGTGGTAAATGTTTACTGTCTCTTTCATCATTTGTGTGTGTGTGTATATATACAGGGAAGTTATTTCAGTCGTTTACCGTCAGACCGTTGGCCGCCGAGCACCCCCTTCATGCAACTGTTCCCGGCAAATTGACTTACAGGAAGTCCGTAACAGAAACCGCTTGCTTTGTAATGTTTCTACTTTTCACAATTACAGTTACAATTACAATTGAAATAAGCACATACCTTGTCGCAAGGATGCTGGAAAAGGTGCCTTCCCAAATACAAATATTTCTGGCACCTTATTTCTGACATCTAATCATAGATTAGACATCGCTACTTTATCCTCAGTTGTCGCGACAGCGCCGGCAGCTTATCGGGGGTCGGGGGAATTGTCAGCCGTGAGAGGGCGCTTCATACTGAATGAACGCGATACCTGTCGCCAGTGATGCCGACCGTAGGGACATGTCCCTACGCATAGGGACTTTCACTATATTTCACCCGCATAGGGACAGATTTTACCAAATAAGGGAAAACGTAGGGACTTTTTTCAATCTTGGAAAACAACATTTTATTGTGCAAAGGTGCAAAGCTTACTCGCCAGTCAGTCGCACTTTCTTCGTGCTCGGTTTGGAATGAATGGATTAGTTTATCTGGATACTTTAGCGAGGAGGAGAAAAAAAGAACTAACCAACAAATCTCCATCAGAATTTTGAAACACGTTATCGGTTACCAAGAACTTTCAAGACAAGTTCTTTTTTCAAAACATTTCCACTCTTGCGAAAATAGTGCTAACATTGCCACATTCTAACGCGGAAACGGAAAGAATATTTTCAATGTTAAGTGATACAAAAACAAAGAAAGATAAATAAAATGGGACCAGAATTGTTCAAGACTGCAGGAAATACAGCATCACCAACCAATATCTATCTCTTAACACCAGCGGCATGTATGACTTCAAATAACATAATCAACAGTAAACGACTCAACCTTATTCATTAGGGGTGTGCGGGATCAAGAAAAGCCAGGACCGGGATCGGGAAAAAAATTTCCCGTCCCGATCCCGACTTTTCGGGATCCCAAGCAGTCTGGAAATACCGAATGGTCACTTTAAAAAGTCGTTAATTCTCGACGTTTTCTGCATTGTAAGTTTCTGGAACTTATCGGAAATTGTAAGTTTTTATTCTAGAAATGCAAAAACAATCACTTAAAGTGAAAAGCAAATTTTTCCGTCCCGAATGTCGGGATTTACAAAAATTGCCGTCCCGACCCACAAAATTCTGTCCCGCACACCCCTATTATTCATTAAGGCAAGAATTTACAATACCGGACCATTCTGTAATTTCTATGCTACGTCTTATACTCACGAAATAATTAGTTGTGATGATTTATCTTAAGTTAACCAGGGTGGCTACAAACAATCAGAAATGAAATTCCCTGACTTTTCCAGGTTTTCCAGGACAAAATTTACATTTTTCCCTGACAATTAGAAACTAAACTAAATTGATGTTTTTGCAAATTCTAACTAATAAACTCATACACATCCACGTACGGTTTTGTTAAGTACCAATATTATCTTCTATGAAATTGACTTAATTTCTCTATTCTCTATGATTTGAATTCAAACTGCAAAATAGTGAATTTGGAAAATTATTACAATTCACAAGCTAGGGAAGGATTATGGAATTTTGTCATACGCAGTAAGTTTAAAATAAAATATTTGATTATTTTTAAAGTTACGACTAAATGAGATAAGAGTGAAGAGTGAATGATTAAGAAATACAATTTGTAATTTATCAGTCTCCTTATACATTCTCGGTATTATATGTTGATATTTCCACTGAGGTTTGGAACCCTCTGCTTGCAAGAACCATGAGTGCGGACTGCGGACTCATTTTTCAATGAATAAAGCTACTTCTCTCTTCTCTGTAAAGCAAACAACTTAACTCTTGCATATAAGTGAAACAATTGAATCGAACAAAATTAAGTGTCATATTTCCTTACATTATCAATGGGATTTCTGCTTCAATACAGTATATCCAAGTGAAGTACTGTGAAACTGACAACATGCAGTTATACCATTATTGCCGACGAAAAGGGTATGTAGGTATTAGAAATTTAATGCAAGGAATTTATAGAATTGCATTGTATAGGTACCTGATTTAGCTAACCACATATTAAAACAGGAACACTCTAATAAGAAAAGCTTCTGAAAGTTCATATACGAGGGGCATCCTGAAAAAGCTCCAATGGTGCCCATACGCAGCACTAGTGGTCGGAGAGCGACACACACACATGCAGGCAGGAAGAAGTGGCATGTAGTTGTAATCTGGTACAGTTGCAATGCAGCCATTTTAGGACAGTTCTAGGTTAAAGATTGCAGCTCTCATACAGTCTCTCACAGACTGCGATGTAGCTTACATTGCACGCTCAGTTTGGATAGATGGAAAACATCCCGGTTCTCCCCGCAGGGGATCGACCCCGGGTCTCTCGCATAGTAGTCAGACACCCTAACGACTGAGCTTCATTATTACTCGCTCGATAAATGCTGATGGTGCGCACTTAGCTTGGTAATTCAAAACATATCTCGTGCGCCAAATACGAAGATGTGGCTCCAGTGTGATGGTAGATACGCACTCGATCTCCTGTTAGAACCCTGCTCCTTTGCTCTGTGATGCAAATGGTTATGATAGAAGTTGAAAAAATCGTGGGAAATACATGATTTAATGTGGCTCTCAGAATTATTCCATGTACGTATAACTCTATAGTTTACTCTTGAGTAAAATATTGGAAAACTTGCATGTTTTATGTACACAAACATGGCCTAGAAAAGACAAGAATGTTGGATTTCATGGAATTTTTCGTTGTTTTTGGACATTTCTTTAAAAAAAATCGCTAAAAATGCCAACAATTCGCATTTTATGCCAAATTCGCATTATTTCGATATTTCGAAAGGGTGAAAAATGTGTCCAGACATCACTGCACATTCCTAAACATAACTTCGCAGCAATTACCATTTTTCACGGTTTCCCTACTAATTGGAAATTACTTTCTGGCCACCCCTCGTATAAATCAGTAGATGGAAAGTGAAAATTTAGCAGGGCTGGCAGAGAAAAGTCAATTCCTGAAGAAAGTGATTTGCTTTTATGATTGGAGTAAATATGATATTAAAATATTTACGTATTTATTATTAGTATTTTATTTCATAATATTGGACATTAACCTTACTCAGTGAGAGATTAATGACCATCTCTCACGAGTTTAAACAGACAGGACAGAGAGTGGCAATAATTTCATTGTAATACTAGTGTTGCAGTAAATTTGAGGTTGGGAGCATGCCCTTGCCAATTTTTATAACGTTCACCAATGCACGTTTATGTTTCACTTTTTCATGATAGTATTCAATATATATCCTATTTTGTTGGATTCTCCTTGATATCTAAGAATAGTGCAATGTTATTGTAAACGTATGTTAACTTGTGCGAAACCAATAATACATCAGGATGATGAAAGAAAACCTTCGTAAGCACTGCTACATTAAATAAGGTGAAGTGAGCCAGAAGAGTAATAAAATTCCAGCAGCATAATTGCAGTCTAAAGCTCTTCTTGTTTATGCATAAGATTTTTGTTGGATGTTGCAGTCCATGCAATTTCTGTCGCATGTTGTAGTGAGATACTTTGTCGGGTGGTGATATTCGACAAAAATCGTATGTATCAATGGAACCTATTTGTTTCCATGTTCCTTCAGTTTGTCCAACAAAATGCCTTACTACGATGTCCGACAACTATCGGACGGCGCCACCTGGTCTTGTCCCCTCCATCTATTGACAAGTCCCCTTACTACTCCCAAACGGACAAGAAAAAATGATAATTCAATGCATTTTCCACGTAATATTTAAGAGGCTTAACCTTTACTCCCCCGATGATAAAATATGGTATCATCAGAGTAAGGTCGTACTGGCCTGATGATACCATATTGTTGACTTGTAGGTAAAAATTAGGCCAATTTTTCAGTCAAAGATCTGGGACAATAATATATTACTATTACTACTTCTACTACTACTACTACTACTACTAATAATAATAATAATAATATAATAATTTTAATTATTATTTCCATGCAGCATGGAGAAAAGCACAGCATTCCAAACACACGCGTCTTTCAGAGTGATGCCTTGAAAATAACCACGAGTTTATGATGTTATGTTAGGATAACTATGATTTAAAAGAGAAAAAAGTTGTTTCGTATCTCAGTTGCAACAATGTTCAACACACTGGCGTACAAAGGATTTTTTTTTCGGGAGGGACTGGAATAGTAAATGTGGATAGTAAATGGCTTCGATTTGGAGGGCAGGATGCATAATCAAATATTTCGTATTTTTGGAGCTTTTCAGTCTATTAAAATTGTATTCAAAGACAAAAATGGTAATCGGGATTCACTTTAAAAGAGGTTTCGCATTTACACATTTTGATTTATTAAAGTTCTTAACGGATTTTTATTTGAAAATTCTGATTTTATCAAAATTTCGGTAGGGGCTGGAACACCATCGGCCACCCCTCTACGTACGCCAGTGTTCAATGAACATGTATTTTTTTTGTGTGTGAACAATGAGAATTAACTAAATAAAGTTATTGGTACGTTGTAAGAGGCTAATGTCTAGACACAGGCTAAGCGGACAAGAAGAATACAGTCACCAATTCGCTTTCCCATTATATTGTTTACCACAGCTCGTTTGAATGTCTCTCTTTAAAATGTCGCACCTTGTTGACTAGACAATTATTAAAACGACAATAAGCTTAACTATTGTAAAATGTTTTGTTGGTAAGAACAGCGAGATAATCCAGATGTGAATTATCGGGGACATTTATGCGGGGGAAAAAGCCGGAAAAATTCCAACCAATTTCGGGAATCGAATCCGGATCTCCCGCTTGATTGTCACTTGTCAGACGCTCTACCGACCAGATCACCGCAGCTCCTTGGATGAGTTCCATACTTTGATTATTTCAATTTATTTTAATATATTTTCTTGTATTTATGGATCATCTTCACCCTTGAAATGTCTCACCTCGTTGACCAGACAATTATTTCATAACAAAGAAACAAATAATGCTCCCAGGATTTGATAAAAATCTAATGACTAGAAAGTAATTTCGTTCTATTGTTTTCATAAATACAATATTTATGTAGATCTCTACTACTTAATAGTAGTAGTAGTGGTATTTGTAGTATTATTAGTATTAATTCAGCTAGTTAATTAATTATAAGTATTGTTAATTAATTGTGATTATTATTATTTAATTCAAGTAGCCTATAATAAAACAATGGTAATGTGAATTTGGAAAAAGTTTTAGAAATAACACCCCCCTTGATGAAATCCTGCGTACGCTAATGGCACCCCCAAAGCCCCTTTCTCGGTTTGGCATTCTGAATTGTACACGATTGCATGCTCTGATGTTTTAGCTGCAAAACAAAACTTATCCGAAGTAGATTGCTCCCATAGTGCCCAAGTTATAACAATTTTCTGAGCAATATGAAAATTACCAATTTTTCGAAAAACAGAGTTTCACATTTTGGCTTATTATTCAACTTGTATGGCACCCAAGAACATGAAACATGTTTCATTCTCTTTGGAAACATACATTCTTTGAAGAGAATACTAAGGTTTGCACCTTCTCCCCGAAATAGCGGGAGAAGAGGGGGCAAACTAAGGATTTTTTTTTCATTGAAATTCGGGGGTTGTGCCCCAAGCCCCCCTTCCTCGGTCCGGCGTTTTGAGTTGTACACGGTTGCATGCTCTGATGTTCTATCTGAAAAACAAAACTTATCGGAAGTAGATTGCTCCCATAGTGCCCGAGTTATAACAATTTACCTCCAAAAATGCAAATTACCTATTTTTCGTAAAAAGTATTACATTTTGGCTTGTTATTCAACTTGTATGGCATCCAAGAACATGAAACATGTTACGTTCTCTTCAGAAATGTCCATTCTTTGAAAAGAATACTAAAGTTCGCGCCCTTTCCCCAAAATAGCGGAGAAGAACTTGAAGAAGGGGCAAACTCCAGATTCTTACATTTTTCCAATTGAAATTCGGGGGTCGTGCCCCCAAGCTCCCCTTAATCGGTCCGGCGTTCTGAATTGTACACGGTTGCATGGGCTGATGTTTTAGCTGCAAAACAAAACTTATCAGAAGTAGATTTCTCCCATAGTGTCAGAGTTATAACAATTTTCCTCTAAAAATGCAAATTACCTATTTTTTGTAAAAAGAAAAAAAATCACATTTTGGTTTATTATTCGACTTGTATGGCACCCAAGAACATGAAACATGTTTCATTCTCGTGACAAATGTCCATTCTTTGAAAAGAATACTAAAGTTCGCGCCTTTTCCCCAAAATAGTGGGAGAAGAGGGGGTAAACTCCAGATTCTTACATTTTTCCCATTGAAATTCGGGGGTCGTGCCCCCAAGCTCCCCTTAATCGGTCCGGCGTTCTGAATTGTACACGGTTGCATGCGCTGATGTTTTAGCTGCAAAACAAAACTTATCTGAAGTAGATTACTCCCATGGTGCCCGAGTTATAACACTTTTCCTCCAAAGAGTGTTCGAATTTAGAATTCCCGCCGAGAAGCCGAGGCGAGAGAAATTTCTCTCTCTTTCTCTCTCTCTCCTCCTGCCATCACTGGTTTCTGGCTCCGTGGTTGTATTGCACATAAAAGGGGCCTAAAAGTTGAGGCCGAAACTTACGAACGAGATTTCCTGTTCCCGTGCAGTTCCATAACGATATCTTTAAATAAATAAATAAATAAAAAAGCCAACGAAGACTAAATTCCCTGACATTTCCCTGACTTTTTTTGACACCTCAAATTCCCTGACTTTTCCCGGTTTTCCAGGTTTTCCAGGTCTGTCGCCACCCTGGTTAACATGTTGGGGTGAGGTGAAAAAAATGTTCATTAACGTGTAGAGTTGTAAAATAAGCTTTTCAATTCTCGCAATGATTCTCAGTATACAAGTATGGTAGCCTTATTTGTTGATATGAACAATTGACGACATTCGCAATTAGTTACGCTGTCTACAGCGTTGCCACACTGTTGATTTCACACTTGGAGAGCATGGATCGTGTAAGAATGGTGGAAGAGAACAGTAAAAATGTTGTTAATTTTGTACAGATTGTTAGGAGTGTGCAGGAGGATGGCCGTGGGCTAATTAATAAACTTATGGATTTCGGTATATTACCCAAAGAAGGTGCTTACATGTGACAGTGACAATCACGATGTAGAAGAACATGTGGAGTGTGGACTGATTTGATTACAGGTAAGTTTGGCAATAGTGCATCGATCGTAAAAGTGCAGGATACGAAAATGGCATCTTCGATGATGAACGTTTGCCATTAAAGTGCTACGAAAATAAGATTCTTTTATCGGTTCGTAATCACAATTAACACAAAACTATTCACGGATAGTCCCACTGACCATTCTAGGTAAGGTTAGGTTAAGTTAGGTTAGGCAAGGCAAACATAGTTTAAATTTGGGGTCAAAAAAACCATGCACGGGTAGCCCCACAAACCATTGACGAATAGCCCCACAAACCATTCAGGTAAGGTTAGGTTAGGTTAGGTTAGGATAGGATAGGATAGGCAAACATAGTTAAAATTTGGGGTCGTAGTAATATCAGGAATGTATATTTCGTTTTTTAAGTATTGGAAACACAAAATCTTCCAGTAAATAATGAGCAATCGTGCCAATCGCGGACCACTCAATTTCACTTATTTTGCAATTTCTACACGTGACCCCCAAATTTTAACTTCAAATTCGTGATTAGGAGGCCTCAATTAGTGAGTATGCGAAATATTACAAAAAACAGGGAAGGGTCCTGTATTGTAAATTCGCTCCTTCATTAATTGTGGAAGCACTGAGCAGAAAGATTTGGTAAGTAAATGTGTATATTTTATCTTCTGTTTTGCAAGCTCATGAGGTGTTTTTTTTTAGTCGCTTTATTTGGCATAGGAACATTTGGTCATTTGTAGGGACATTGCCAAAAAATGGTTAGCAACACTGTCGACTACCAGACGTAGTGAGTGTATGCTATGTTCACTTCTGTTTGAGTTTATCAGTACGCGTGTTGTTTACACTGAGTTTTTGAGTTGGTCTGCTATTCAGTGCTAGTGCTTTATTGTGTGTTAAGTGTTAGTCATCCATTAGTTATGCCGCTAAACAAATATAATCTTGAACAAAGAGTTTTTATGTACAATAATTACGTGAAAACGAATTCTTGCAGAAAAGTGGTCAGGCAATTACGAGAGACAGGATCTCTTGAACCTAAGAAACGTGTTGTATTGCTGTTGAAGGAGGTCATTTTCAACATCTCTAATAACACAGGAGGTTAGTGATCATCATTATTATTACTTTTAACCTTTTGACGCCCAAGACCTTTTTCACAAGTAAGCCTCTGGGTACCGAGCCGATTTTGAGCAAAATGCAGAGTTTCAATTAAATAAGTGTAGATCGGAAGCTAATTGCCCTAGAGAGATGAGTGATATACCGTTGTATGCGGAATGAACCAGAGATTCAGACTATATGAAATTTTTGCAAATTCGGTGTATATGTGGCGAGGGAGAAGGGGCTAACTCTCAAAATTCCAAAATTTCGGGAAAAAAAATTGTGTTCCCCCACCCTCCCCTCAAGCAATAAGTACATGACAGTGTCGACATGCACATGGAAATGATCGCTAACATGTAAGGAACACAAAAATATTTGCATTATTATCATATGACCAATGTAACTTGAGTTATACCCCCAAAAGGAATTGTCGGCACGCCACTGATTCAAGCTTCAAAATGCAGCAGTACCTTGAAATAACTTTAGCTCAGAGACTATTTGCCCTGGAGATATGAACGATATACCGTTGTACGCAGAATGAATCACAGATTCAGACGATATATAATTTATTCACATTCGGCGCACATATAGAGGGTGAAAGGGGGGAAATCCCCTGAATTTTTTTTAAAAAAAAAAAAGGCGTTTCTCCCCCCAGCCCCCCCGAAAAAAAGGATATGAAAAGTTCAAAATGCACATAGAAATTATCGCTCGCATGTAAGAAACAGAAAAATATTTGCATCATTGCTGTATGACCAATGTAACAACAGAACAACAAAGCCGGTCTTCGTTTGTCGGGAAAAATTTGACGTTGAAAAGAGCCGCAAAAGAGAAGTACCTTTTCCCACCTTTTCCCCTCCATTTTCATGAAGACAAAAAAAAATGCAAAAAACAATTTCTGTTAAATACATGTGTTAGGAACAATATAAAAAAATAAAATCGATATTCTAGCCAAAAATAGAAAAGTTATAACGTAAAAACTACGACCTTGACACAGCGTCTCGATCGAGATGCTTGGTACCCCGAGGGTTACTTTTGGGTATCTCGTTCGAGATGCTTGGGCACCAAAAGGTTAAATATTATTTTACGCTCTCAGTTTGTTTTATGCGCTGGGATGCTGTCTTCCCTCTGTCAACTGAGGATAAAGTAGCTATGTCTAATCTAAGATTAGATGTCAGAAATAAGGTGCCAGAAATATTTGTATTTGGGAGGACACCTTTTCCAGCATCCTTGCGACAAGGTACGTGCTTATTTCAATTGTAATTGTAACTGTAATTGTGAAAAGTGGAAACATTACAAAGCAAGCGGTTTCTGTTACGGACTTCCTGTAAGTCAATTTGCCGGGAACTGTCGCATGAAGAGGGCGCTCGGTGGCCAACGGTCTGACGGTAAACGACTGAAATAACCTCCCTGTATATATATAATGAGTTGAAGTTTTTTCATTTTATGGAAAGTCAACAACATCTCTAAGATGCTACATGAAAGAAGAAGAACTTTCTCCAATATTGCACGGATAGACAACAACAAAAGCTTACCACTCATTCTTTGTCTGCAACAATGCAATTACATTATGTAGCCATTTCCTACAGCAACCATCTTGGGGAAACTTGGTAGATGTAAGAAGTCACATTTCACAGAATGAGAGAATAACAGCTTGTAGCATATAAATACTAAGGAACAAGAATTCGTTAGTGTTACCTCTTATAGCTAGAGGCATGCATATTTTGTTTTTGACGAAAATACGAAATGTTAAATAAGACATTGTAATGTTAATTTCTCATGTTTCTGAAAGGTGTGAGGTGCATTTTCCTCCCCTGTTTTGTCACGAAATAATGCGAAATGAACTGCAAAATGTGAAATAGACTCTTAAACGCGATATTTAGAGTTTTTTTTACAGACGTTACACTTTCTGAAGTTCGAATTATCCTGTAAGTTATGCAGTGCACGGAAAATTGATGAATTCTGCTGTAAATATTTGAGAAGCAAAAATGGACCCCATTATACAGGAATAAACTTAATACTCTAGTAACCACTTAAATGTGCTATTAGAAGAGATATGTTTATTTTGTGTAATAAGTGCAGTTCTTAAATCAAATTTAGGATTATATTCACAATTTTAAAACCAAAATGTCATTTTATATACCGCTTTTGATCCGATTTTTCACCACTATAACTCCGAAATTTTATTTTATTTAGCACTTTTGAACCCGAAATTGGCTCTGTTTTTGTACCGAAATATTGCTTTTTTTATTTACCAAAAATATGTGCCTCTAGTAATAGCTGTCATAAAATATTACTTGTATCAAATTCATAAAAATGGTAATTAGTTGCTTGGTACCTCACCTGATCTCTTAATTCCGTTAGCTGTTGTGAAAGACTTGCAATTAATGTTTGTGTCGCTTCTAATTGAACTTGCAATGTGCGCAGCTCAATCTGTTCACCTTCTCCTTCGTCAGCCGATAACGATTTAGCTCTGAGTCTAGGGAACCATTCAAGATTGTGATCCTAAAAATAAGTTACAATTTAATATATGGCAAAAAAAAACACTACCTTTTTAGCTTTCTAATGAAAATTTACAATATTTTGCTTTACTAAATTTAACACCTTACATGCACTGAACGACCAGGTTGCAGAGACACAGGACACCATGGCTAAGAGATACTTCAACACACATGGTCACCTCACAATTTTTTTATGGAGGTAAGACTAGAAAATCTCTCACTTATTATGATGTAGGAATTTTTTTATTATTAATTAGCATTGATTTTCTGCAACTTTTGGCTGTTTGCAATGATGAGGATGAAATTGATGAAGGTACACTTCCAAATAACACTCATGCCCAGGCCAGGATTCAAACCCGAGACCCCTGGGATTGTAGCACACTAAGATAACCACTCTGCCATGGAGGTTCATAAAATGCTGTAGGAACTAATTAATTTATATTGATAACTATTGGAACTGGTTGAAAATGGCATATTAGTACAGTTGATTTCTGAATTACGATTTTCTAGCATTTAACATTGTTTTTCCTCCAGAACCAGCAGATTTCCCATATAAAGAGTTGAATTTTCCTGGACTTAACATGTTTTACTTTATCTGCGATGCTGCACAATACAGGTTCAAACTTGATGAATAAAAAAAAAGAGGAAAGGCGCAGGAATTTGTAAACTTTTATAATTTTTCTTCCTTCACCAACTACCGCTCCTTGAAGTAATTCTTGAAGCTTTTCTGGCACACGAATGATGATGAAGTTTTCTCGGGATATTAGCCAGGTGATTTCTGGATAGGCTTCCGAGCTTTCAAGAGGTAACGTCACTCTCATTTTCAGGGTTGGTTATATGTATTTGATGTGGGAGGGGTATGGTGTAGGTGGCGGGCCAATCAGGTGCCATCTCTATGACGTCTGTGCTCCCAGTCGACTATCGCTAGCCAGGCTGAGTCCAGTTCTAGTCCCGTGTTCCTGTTGAGGTTTTCCTTTTCCCCGTGGATGGCTATTGCTTCTTTGATGATTTTATCCCAGTACCTGGATGACTTATTGATGATCTTGGTGGTTGTGAAGTCGATCCTATGGCCCTCTTGGATGGAATGATCTGCTAACCCTGATTTTTCTGGATGAAAATTCTAGATGTAGCTGGAATGTTTTTTGCAGTGTTGTTCGATTGTCCTCCCCGTTTGTCCAATGTAGGCTTTACCACAGGTACAGATGATACGGTAAACCCTGGGTGTCTTCTGTCCTAGGTCATCTTTATGGTTTCAAAGTCAGCTTCTGACTTTCTGTGGTGGTTTGTGGATAGTCTTAATGATGTGCTTTGAAAGACTGCGGCTGATGACTGCGGAGAGGTTTCCAATGTATGGGATGATGGCTATCATCTTCTCTCCTTGGTTGTCTGGGGGTTACAGGTTTGTTTGTTGGTTGTTTTTGTTGTGCATTACTCACTCTAGTGTCTTGTTGATGATGCCTTCAATGTATCCACTCTGTCTGAAAGCTGTGCGCAGATGTCTTATTTCATCTTGAAGGTGCTCTGTGTTGCTGATATAGATGGTGAAACAACATAGAGAGTACAGTTGACCGTTGCCCTGGATGTTGAAAACTCTTGGCATTAAGGTATAGGTCAGTGTGAGCAGATTTCCTGTATATGCTGTGGCCTAAGGTCCCATCCGGTTTGCATCTGATGATGTCCAGGAACGGAAGGCTGCCATTGGTCTGTCTCCATGGTGAATTTGAGGTTCGGGTGCTGGTTGTTGAGATGACCCAGGAACGTATGTAGCACTGCTTCGCCGTGTGGCCAGATGACAAAGGTGTCATCTATGAATCTGTAAAATTCAGTAGGTTTCTGTGGAGCTGAACTGAGTGCCTCATGTTCGAAGTTCTCCATGAAGAAATTGGCTATTGCAGGCGAAAGCGGGGATCCCATTGCCACTCTGTCAGTCTGTTCATACTACCTGCCCTTGTAGCTGAAGTAGGTTGAAGTCAGGGTGTGTTTGAAGAGGCTGATGATGTCTGGTGCAAAGTGTTGCTCTAACAGTTTCAAGGAATCTTGAAGAAGCACTCTGGTGAACAGCGATACTACATTGAAGCTAACTAGAAAGTCACCGGGAGAAGTTCTGATATTCTGCAGGGTCTTGATGTAGTCCGATGAGTTCTTGACATAGTGTTGGTACTTGCCCGTCAGAGGTTGAAGTTGTGCCATTAGGAATTTTGCCAGTCTGTAGGTAGGACATCCAATCGTGATAGGTCTTAACGGTACAGCAGCTTTGTGTATTTTGGGAAGGCCGTACAGTCACGGAGGTACTGTTCCACTGGGTGTTAACCAGTCCCAGGTTTCTTCAGTAGAGATCTGGTTTTCCTCTCTATTGCAGCTGTGGGGTCTCTGAGTAAAGGTTGGTATGTGCCATTGGAGAGAATGTCGGCAATTTTGCTGTCATACTCTGTGGATTTAAGTATAACAGCAACATTTCCTTTGTCTGCTGGTAGAGTGATAATGTCTTTGTCTTCTCTCAGTTGCTTGAGCACAGCTTTCTCTGCTGCTGTGATGTTTGGCTTTGGCAGAGCGGAGCGGCCCTTGTTTTACCTAATTTTGACTAGCAGCACATTCTGTTAATCCTTTGCTTTTCCTGTTTACTTCTTTACCAGTATCATATTTTGAACACTTGAGTGGAGAAGTTGCCATCATATGGGGGCTTGATGGGAGAGAGGACAGCATACTCTTCTAGATAAAAAATGGAGAAAAACTGGCAACATATGCTAACTTGATTTGGATCTTCAGTTTACAATATTTTTCTTCCTTTGCTTCTTTCTAAAACTAAAAATTCTGGAAGCAACTAAAAAATTTACAATGTGGCCATTTTACCTTCCAAAGAATGTATAAATGCAGAAACCTGTGATAAAAATTTTACAGTTAAATTGTATGTATGTCATAAGGTAACCCTGTCATAGAAAAATGAGGAAGATTGCAATGGCCTTTTGAACTTTTTTGTCCTGTCACAAACATGTTTCTGCTGATGAGAAAACAATGGTGTATAGGTATTAATGGCATATTTGTGATTTCATTTCAGGAATGGGCAAGTGAAAGAAGGAAAGGAAGTAGGAAATGGAAAGGAATCATCCTGACTTGCATTAAAGGAACTATATCTGCAATCATCTTGGATGATTGTGAAAACTCACAGGAAATCCTCAGTCAGGATGAACGACTGTGGGATTTGAGCCTATGACCTCCACAATATGAGTTGGTCACCTTAACCAGTAACACATACGTTTAACATGATGTATAGTTTAGTATTTAAAACATATTCCTGATCTAGTGGAAGTGACAATTAAACCATTCTGAAATATTCGGAAACCATGAGCAATTTTGAATTAACACATAAATAATATGGTTGCAATGTAGAAATTTCTAGCCTACATACCTTTACCATGTCATACACATAACTTTCAGGCCCTGTAAATTCTGTTGGATCTTTGACCTTTATCAGAACAATGAAGTATAAATAATGCCACATGTTATGTTCACATTTTATATGTTCTTCAAAACTAACAGTTTTGTTATCAAATGCTGATCTGTTGAGCCCTGAAAGAAATAATGTATGTTAATGACTGCAAGAATCAGCATATTGGTAATAAGTAATGCTTCTGGAACCAACTGTAACGTGCATGCAGTACATAAAACATACAAAAAATAAGTAAAGAACATTCTCATTCAATAGAATATGCAACAAACCTTTTTACTAGGTTAGCAATAACAATACAATACAAATATCTTGAGTAAAATTCAACATTTGGAAGGAGTATACTTTTTAACAGAGTTTACAGTGAGTGGGTAAGGTACTAATGGATTGTTCATCCTTCATCCACATCAACTGTTGATATTATTTTTTTAATGTAAAGAAAAGTGCACCTACAAAGTACACAAAACAAGACACGACAATCCAAATCAAAATTATAATTGTAACTAGTGATAAATGTGTGCAGATAGTTAATTTTCTTTATAAATTATCATGGTGTGTGTGTGGCATTGGAAGTAAAACATTGCTAAAACTATGCAACTTACCACATATGAAACATGTGCTCTTTAAAATCTGCTCTTTTGTTTGCTTTTCACTCCTCAAATCAGCAAATGTATCAATAATTACACCAAATATCAGATTTAAGACAATAATAATGACTATGAAGAAGAAGAGCATATCATACACCACCCTTGCTACAAACAACGCTTCCTGAAAAATCAACAAAAGAAGAATTTAAATTACAAAATCAAACATTGTACAGAAAATTAAAAGTATCATGTATATAGATGATTGTGTACCCTGACAATGAAATAAATATATGGTAATGGTATGGATGGGCTTCATGCTACACAACTGAAGCACATACAACAATGAAAAACATTCTTATTATAGTGAAGAGAAGGAAATAGAACAATACATTGTTCTCAGTGACATTTTAGGCCCTTTCTAGCAAAATTATCATAGAATACATATAATAAACATTAGTTTTGTATAATTAAACATGCAGAAAGTGGTTAATGCATATTACTAGCTTTCAGAAACAACACTGTTTTTTATTTTCATCAGTAATAAATTCAGCCAGAGGACAATTCACAGATTAGACACAGACAATTCAATCAATGGCTTACAAAGCCATTGATTGAAATAATCATCCATCAGGCCTTGGCCTTCAGAGGACTCTAGTGCCACTGGTCTCAGTTATGCTACTGAACGATTATTTATGAGCCTGGTGGAGAGATACGAAGTTGCACCTTAATGTGCTCATCCACATTTTAAAAAAAATGTAGAGCATCAAAGAATGTGCATTGTGTTAATGTTGCATGCTGAAGACACTCTTTCATACGTGTTAATCCAGTCTTAGAGTATAAATATTTCAACATGAAAATTTAAGTCGGCAGTAAAAATGCTGCACTCCGGTTATTTCTTACACAATTTTTAGTAATTTTATAAGAAGAAACCAATGGCAACAAAACACCTTTTGTGTTTTTCCATGACCTTTTATTTAATTTCCCCATTTTGAGGCATTCCTGAAGAAGAGCTTTGATTAGATCATAAAGTTGAACTTGGCCTTTTGATAAACACTCCAGATATGACTTAATATGATGGTGCAGTATAACATGGACAATTACCAAGATTCTATCAACAATCTCAAATGAGGTATTAATATCTAGAATTATTCAATGAAATATAATTAAAATTGGAGAAGGTAAAAGAATGTCAAGTTACCTTACTACTTGGGGCTCGTAATATATCACCAATACCGCCTCCGTTTCTCAGGCCTTGGTTAAGAGTTGTCACTATACACATGACTAGAGAGTCGCAGGCCCGTTCCTTCACTTCACCCACTGTCACTATGTCAACAACTGCATTCACTGCAAAAGAAGAATTATAATTTCAGAATAAACGAGAATGAATTAAGCTATTCATTTCAATATTCTAAACTAAGGAATGTAGTACTCTTTGTAGCTAGTAATTTTTTTAAGAATTCTCGAATGAGCAAATGACAAGTGTCATGTATTCTCACCATCCAAAAGGTACAAGTCAAAAAAAGAAAAAAAAAATAATTGTGATGCTCAAACAAATTAAGACAATATGAGGCAATGCCAAACAGGATACCAAGCAACAGTTCAAAGTTTCAATCTGGGCAACTTATATTTCAACAATATTTCTGAGATTGTGATATGGACTGTTTGAAAGTCAACCCAAAATAGTTTATATAGATTGAAATGAAATCAGTTTGGGTGTGTTAGCACTTGGGCTATTTGCTTCCATTACATTAAAATCAACACTTGTCTGAGTACAGACATCTTACCTAGATTACAAGCTGAGGCTGTAAAGGGGCACTCAGCACATATAAAGACAAAACACAGCCCTACAGAGGATTATACTGGCTGTAGGCCCAGATGCCAGAGCCTCTTTGGCCGTAAAGACTGCAGTTACCAGGGTGGACTACATGGAAGTGGGTTGACTTTTGGATGCCTTACGTGAAGGTCCCCTTACACTCACTTAAATAGTTTATATAGATATATATGTATATTGTCTGGCATGCAGGAGATCCAGGTTCAATTACCAGGGTGGGTGATTTCAGGTGTGAATTTTACCTGCACCATTGCTGCATGGAGTGGCTCTGAGGGGTAAAGTGGCCAGAGCAGAGTACTGATCACATCACTTCCATATGCCTTTACAGAATGTGTGCACAGGGGGTAGCTCTACCTTTTACCTCTTACACTATACTATATGTATATTTGTTTTATTTTATCCTTAACTCCTAAAACCCAAGTCATTTGAAACTGATATAAAATTTAAATGATTATTCTTCAGTAAAAAGAACACTAATTACATTGTACACCACACTTTGTCATGTATCTCCCCTTCTTATTTCACCCCTCTCTCTCTTTCCCTTTGCATATCACTATCCTCATTTTTATGTCCAGAAATCAACAACTATAATATTAGATTACCTATTATAAGAGATGGGTGAATCACCTCCTCCTCCCCCCCCCCCAAAGTATAAATTTTAGTGACCAGGACTCAAACCTGGATCTCAGGGATGCTGTGACATTGCTCTACCTACTGAACTACCAGGCCAACCCTGGTTTCATCTGATTTTTCACTGTGTGATATTGTCTCTGTCAAGTGACAGTATCACTGACTGAGATCATATCCACACAGATGAAGCAGGAGCAAAAAAGCACGCAGCTGGACTGCTTCAGTAGCTCATTGATAGAGTAATATCATGGTACACCAGAAACTCAGGTTCAAGTCCATGTCATGCATGCATTTTTAGCTTATATTTCTACGTAGTGCTTCTCCAGTTTGTGCCAACACAATACAAATCATAATTTATAACCTACATCAAAATCAATTAAACTTACCACTCTCCGAGTATCTTGATGATGCAGCAGTATAATTACAGTCTTTATCTGCAGAACAAGTTCCTGAATGATTTGTGGCTTCATCGTGTTCATCATCGAATGATCTTGACTGTGCTTTAAACAAATTTAAAAATAATAATGAGGAATAATGTAACAGAAATATCGTTGCTACCTTACAATATGATAGTGATGTGACAGATTAATAGCTACTCTATTGGTATTGGCTGATATAGGCATATTGGTGTATTGATTTATTAGTAAAATTACCAATTATTTTACCGATTCGATATATCTATAAATATCTTATAGTTTAGTACAAAATTCTGACATTTTGTTATAATTGTGATAAATAATCTGCATGCCCTACTTCTTAAAAAAAAAAAAAATGTCTAAATATGCAGCTTCTTTTGCATTGCCGTCGCCTGGAAACACACATATATTAAGAAGGTCAATGAATTATTCAGGTTCTTCAAGGACCATTTGGAATTTTATATCAGATTGGTAGAATATCGGTTATCGGTATCAGTAAATTTTATATATTGGTACTTTATCAGTATCAGCCAAAAACTTCATATTGGCCCATCCCTACAATATTGAAACAATTGTAATCTACCTTACAATATACACGAACCATAGTAAAGCTGTGAACAAAAATAAGATGTTACACAAAACATATACAGTGGAACCCTGATTTTACATTTTCCAACATTATACATTCAATCTTGATGGTCCTAACATAGCAAAATATTATAAAAATTTTCTCAATTTTACATTTCCCCACAATTTAAGTTATTCAGCTTGGTCCCCTGAAAAATGTAAAATCAAGGTTTCACTTTATAACAAAGGATTTTAACACATTAATTTGCAACACACTTATGATTGAATGAAGCAACATTATTTAATGCAAGTTGCTTTTTCTGTGTTAATGTTAGCCAAACATGTAGAACCATAGGCAAACCATAGGCACCACCAAATGCTTATGCCTGGAGTTTGTGGCAGAGTTAGAGTTAAACAAATTCAAGAGATTAACAAAACTAAAGTAACTATTTGATAAGCTGTGGAAACAAACATGTGTGAGTCTATTAAAGCTTTTTTACATTTTTTCAACTAATATTAAAAGCAAATAAAATATGCATAAAGTTTATTAAGAAATGAAATCTCTTTTCCAACCAATGTTACCTTACATTCCAATTTAATTTCATAAATTATAAACTCTTTCAATAACAAAGAAATTGGCCCAAAGTTTCTCAAATACAATATAAACAAACATTTAAAACTACAAAAAATGCACCATTATGCTTTTATTTGTCTCCTCTAAGAGATCTAAATAAGCAAAAGGGGGACAAATTACAGATTCAGCAATGTAAGTGAGATGAAGTAATTTAGATTTGTGTAAAGAAAGGTAAAAGAAGGAAACTAGAAAACCCCAAATTAATTATAATGAATGGAAAGGAAGAAAGTGTCAATGCACATATTCACTTCATACCCACTATACATCACTAAATCCTTGTTAATTTAAGCAAAACATAAGTGAAGAAGTGACCTTGAGTCTCGATCGGAAGAGAGTGAGGCTTGGAACAGCTGGGTACCTCTGTACCTGGAAGTACCGTGATATCACTCCAACTGCAGACTATTAAGTCTACTAGGATGCCCTGTCTTTTACTCCTATGGCTACAAGTTATAATGTATTCTCTAGTCACAGAGCAAATCATAAGTAGTGTAGGAAAATTTAGCATAATTTGCAATAATGCAATCTACAGAAAACACAGATTAATAAACTTATAACAATTATAAGTTCACTAATTATTCTTAATATGAAGTTTAATGCAATATTCGTAGCTAACTTACTTGGAGCATCTTCATCGATATCCACAGTAAGAAGAAAATCATCCTTGAAGAACATGTAGCCAATTATTGAGAACATATACACAAGAATAAGAGCCAAAACTGCTGTTAACACAATAGATCGCCCATTACGAGTCACAGATCTTATAACATTTAGAAGTGTTTCTTCTCGATATACAACATCAAAAAGCTAGAAAGAGAATGAGAAAATTCAATAAGAACATGGAACCATGACTATGTTTGAGCTATGCTTATATGAGTGCATATTTAATATGCAAATAAATGCATGTTGGGAAGTTGTACTGGGCTTGAAAAAATGCAAAGTATTTAACAATTAAATTGAAAGATAAAGGAAAATTATAACAAACCATGTGAAAATTATTTTCTTTCTTCTATCATACTTACAATATGAAATCTACTTCATATGATGATTTAGTAATTTGTTATCAATTTTTAATTCACACAAATAACTATAAATGTGAAACACATTTACCATGTATCAATTCTTTAATTTTTCTGATATTGTTATCCAGCAATCATTCTGGACCTTCAGTTAATGATGGCTCATATTCAGTCAAGTCATTATTTTACATTGTGTTTTGAAATACTTATTTATTTTTTCTATCTGCACAAAATAATTTCTAATGTAAAACAGTTATTTTATAATCAAACATGTTCCAAGATGTTGGAAACTACAAAATAAAATGAGCTCACATTTAATTTCTTATTAAACATATCCGGAAACAGAAAACATTAAAACTGTACAGTAGTTAGCTTATATTTATTTACCAAATGCATATACACTGACTGAAGAAATACTTACAAGAACCGAATAGAAGAATGGATGCATACACAGACCTAGGACACAGAAAATAAGATATGCTAGGTGATAGAGTAACTCAGCATCTGTTACGATTTGCTCGAAACTTTTTGTAAATGTCCCCTGGTTTCCCATAATGCTGACTAAATGTATTCCTTTCAATAAAACCTGAGAAAAAGAAATAAATTGATCACTCCTTAAATATACCACAGTATAAAAAGAAAAATATATTACAATGATACAACTAGAAATTGACAACTTCTTTCACACAATAATAATCTTATCAGAGTGTTAACAATTAAATAATTAAAACCCCAGAAACTCCGAATTCAGTTCTGTTGGGTCTGCATATTCCACTCTAGTGTAGTTACAAGAAAAAGTTGATTGAGCATAAAGACTGACATTAATATTTTCCAAACATATTATTTCTATATATACTTGTAAATTGTTAAACTGTGAGAGTTTTTATATGTTTCTAATATCAAAATATTAGATCTCAGAAAAAAAACCTGTGCTTAGTTGCAATGAACTTTTGCTAGTGACTGTACATCTTGTATCACAAAATACTGTATATGTAATAATACAGGGCAGCCTACATAAAAATGGAACACCTTTCAATTGGTATACAAATATGTGTACTGTATCAAGGTGGGAAGTAATGATATAATGACATGGCCTACATGTAATAATAAGTGTGGAAGTGTCCTCCACTGACATCTAGACATCGCTGCTCCTGTGTCATCATGTTTTGAGTAACACATCATTCTTGAGAGGACCATCTTCTCCAGTATACAATGATAATTTCATGACTATAATGACTATTCCTACTGTAACACACAATTACAGATGACACAATTCTGCCAGCACTGATGTTGTGACTGATCGAATTCTCCACACAGACCAAGCAAGGTAGGGAAAGTGACCACTACAAGGAGAAAACCTTTGCCAGTCATAACACTGTCTAGACAGTACAAACAAATGTGGAAACTCAAGGCTGCATAATTGCCTTGTAATCAAGGGGTCCCGGGTTCAATACCCAGTGGAGGCACATAGTGGTTCGGATCCCACTTTAAACTGTAGGTCCAGTCTCGATTAGCCTTACTGTGCATAAAGTGGACTTAAAACACCAAATCAACCAAGCAACCACATCAAGGCCACATAAACGTCTTACTGTAATTAGATCTTGTACCTCACACACACTTGGGTATGTTTTCAATAACAACATGTGTTCCTTTACTGACCGGGAGACATATCAGTTTTATGTGGGTCACCCTGTATCAAAATAAATGCTACTCGCTGTGGAAAATTACACAGATTAACATACATTGCAATTATTTGGATTGTTCTGGTGAAAAAAAAATACATTCAATAAATTGTGGTACATTTATGCAAATTATTACTCAGTAATCAGCTATTCCTTTGCTTAATGCAAAACATAAGCAATGTTTATTTCTTCCTCTTTCTTGAGTTACAATATGTGAGACTATTCCACATGATTTTGTTTACCTCCATCTCCACACAAACACAAAGATAGCCAGAAAGAGAATGCTCACATTACTTACAGTTATAGTGCCCAATAACCACAAAGTTGGTTCAGGACCTACAGAAAAAATCATTCTTAGAATTGTTGATGCTACAAAAGTACGAACGCCAGACTGCCTTGGCAACGTGATGACTATGGCTGCTGAAACCAGCATTACTGCCCATATTAGCCCAGAAAGATGTGGTCCCAACTCTATAATGAAATAAACAGTAAGAATGAGTATGATATTAATAAAAATTCATCTCAAATTGTTGTGTGTTTCTGCAATTTATTGGACTTGGTTTAATTTTTAATGTGCAATGAAGGTTAATGGTTATACACTTGTATGTGGATACAATTGATCAATTTTACTTTTTAAATTCTATTCACAAAAGATGATTTCAAATAGTTATGCTGATTTAAAATATTCCTGCATGACTTTCATTTATGTTTAAGAATTGCATAAGGCATTTGGCAATAAAATTCTATAGTCTCTTCAGCAACTTTTACATATAAAACATTTTTATCTTTATTTTCTCCTAATCCACTATAATCAGTGTACGTCCCAAAATTTTCAATTTTATATGGCCATATAATACAGTTCTGGTATAATAAAGGATCATGGAATTACACATAAAATGGTATATTTGCTGCAATGTCCTCTTATTCATCCTTTCAACACTACTCAGATGTCTACTTCAGCTACGTGGTTTTAAAGTAACTGTAATATCATTGGCTGTGATTACATGAACTTAAGTGAAGAATAATGAAGAGCCACTAAGCTTCTACAGTTACGTGAGTGTCAACAGAAAAAGTCAGTGAAACAATGAGAAACAAATAGGATTTGAAAAACATCCGGTTCATTTCACTGATACAGCACCAAGTGTTTGCCATTTTCAACCCAGCACATAGTCCTTCAGAATAATGCAGTGAACCTTGTAGTCAATCATCCCAAGTTGATTTCTGGTTGGGACACATTTCTGTGGTTTGGATCACACTTTGATGTGTACATCCATACCTGGTTAGCCTGTCTGTATATAAAATGGACTTCAATTTGATAAACATTAAACAAATTTCTTGTTTTAAATTAAATTTATACATAAAATTTATATTTAAACTAAAATATCAATTCTCCACAAATATATACTATTCTAATATATAGTAGAACCACAGGCAAAAGAACTTGCTCAGACCCGCTACTCCTGGAGGGGAGGGGCAGAGTGGAGCATGTTTCCTTATGACCCAAGTTGAACGGATGGAGAGTTTGAACCAGGGAGTCGTAACGTAACGAAATGGAACGGTATTTTCAATTACGGTTTCCGTTACGTTACAACCAGAAACAGAATAACTTTTTTCGTGAACAGAAACGTTACCTCAGGTATATGAACATTACGTTACAGGTGTGCATAACGGTACCGAACCATAACTGATCTGCAAAGCAGTAGGTCGTTAGGTGACGCTTTAACGTTACATCCATTGCCGGCAACCAGTAACGTTACAGGGTAAGAAACAAGTTTGTCACGTATTGACTAGTAACTTTAGTGTGTATGGAAAGTGGTAGTAACGTTACAATTAACCAGTAACTTAATTGAGGCCACGACTGTAAAAACGTTACACTCCTTGCTTCAAAGCAACAACGTTATTGATAGCTGGTATCATACAGACGTTCCGATGTGCAATACCGTGTCCGATGCCGTGTTCCGGATAGAATAACATAGGTCTCTCGTATAATTGTGCTCGTTACTTTTGTAACGTTACAGTTCTTTTCCTCCACAAAAGTCTGTTTCGAAAAAGTGATACACATATCCGTTACGAATAGCAAATACCGTTATCGAAGGCGTGTTCGAAGCAGGGTTTCGAAGCGGAGTGCGGAGCGTACTAAAGGAGCGCTCCGGAGCGATTTCGAAGGGTCAGTTCTACTCCGCTCCTCGCTCCTCGCTCCGGAGCGGAGCGTGGGACGACAGCACTCCGCTCCGGAGCGGAGTGGTTACTTATTTTTACATGCACGATCCGATCCGGAGCGGGGCGAGATACAATAGTGCTCTGATCCGCAATCGGAGCATTTGAAGTGCAAGCTCATATCCGGTGAGATAGTTATTTTTATATATGAATGGTGTAACCGCAACTGCTGGTCTAGTCGGTAGGGCGTCTGACTGCAACGCTGGAGACCAGGGTTTGAATCCCGCGGTGGATGATCTAACTTCGAAATTATTCCGGCCTTGTCCCAGCATATAGCGGCTCCTGGGCTAACCCAGACTCAAATAAATGGATAACTAGGGGAAACCCTCGGGGGGGGGGGGGGGGGGGTAAAGGTGGCCGGAGCGTGGTGCTGATCACATCACCTCCAAATGGCCGAGCGAGATTGGGAATGTGTCGGGCCCTACCCCCACATCAATGGTTATCTCAACGCTTCACGACTCCAGTCTGGGAATTGGAGTTCTCTGTGATTGACCCTTCTTCAATTTCATCATATCTCATCCTTATCTTAATTTGGATATGAACCCGTTCAAGCAATCAGTGTTGCGGGATTGTACGTTTGCTTATGCTACCTCCCCCACACGACAGCCCTGTTTGTTTTCGTGTTCTGCGCTTCTTGTGTAGGTGACTGACGTCAGTGCTACCGGCTAGCGGATTGGCCTTGTTGTTCCCCTTTCAAGAGGAAAGGTGGAGGAAACTGGCGCGTAGTGTCTTGCTCGCTCCTTGGCAGGTGCATTGCGTCATGACTTCTGCTGTTGTACGTACTTGGCAGACAGATCGTTGCCTTTTCGAGGGAGATGCAGCGTTGCCAATCGTATTAAAAGTGTGCTACACCGACTCTGGCTTACGCGTATTGTTACTTTCTTAAAGAGACGTTTTAAAATATGTGTTCTCTTCTAAAAGTATGTTCATAGTATGTGTGCCTGTGAACTTTGATTTATGGGCATTTAAAATATTTTTTTAACACGGATGGAGGGATCCATCCGAAACAGTCTCGGTTAGTGGAATTATAAGCTGTCTACAATTATTGCAAACAATGTACAACAACGACAAATAAAATCTTTAATCGTTAGTTCCATGCATCTGAAACCTTGGTAATCATTGAAGGTCTATAGTAGAACTAACTAATTAATTGATTGATTTGCTTTATTTTACTTCGCTTCTTGTGCCACTTTTGGCTAATTTGCGAAGATGAGAATGAGTGATGATATGATGAACTTGATGAATGGACACTCACAAACATCCATGCCCAGCCGGTATTCGAACCCGGAACCCCTGGCGTCATAGCGCGATGTGCTAACCACTCGGCCACAGGGTCGGGCTCGTTTTACATGTCACCCCCTTCCCACCCCAGGGGTGCCAGGAGTGTCTTGGAATTGAACGGCATTGAGAGTGTCATTATTAATCTTAGCGACCCCGAAAACTATTGATTCCACACTAATATCGGTCGTTTTTTATTATTTTTACATGTCGCCCCCTTCTCACCCCACCCCTAGGGTTGCCAGGGGTGTTTTGGAGTTGAACGGCATTGGGAGTATCACTATTCATCTTAACGACCCCGAAAACTATGGATTCCACACTAATATCGGTCGTTTTACATGTCAACCCTTCCCACCCTCACCCCTAGGGGTGCCAGAGATGTCTTACACAGTATTTCTTTCGAGATTGCAAGTGATACGTGTTCCAAGTTTGGTTGAAATCGTTCCAGGCGTTCGAGAGTTATGCCGGAACAAACATACAGTGAAAATTAGCAACCTGAATTCCCAATTACTTTAAACTTTTATCTTTCGCTACATTCAAAGTATCATCATAACCAGCGCAAAGAAAGTTAGATATGGCAATCATGCACCAGCGAGTGTTTTGTTTTGCATGAACACCTGTCTGCCTGTCATCTTCCTCTGTACACGTTGTTTCGTCTTTCCTCTGCGTGCTCCTGGCGTTCGAAAGGTCAAATGGATTCTCTGCAGTAGTTTGACCAATGTTACTCGAACCAATATTCCGGAATAACTCACTTCTCCCACGGTGTGGACTGTAACGTCGGACCGATATGCCGAAGTGCTTAGCCCGAACCAGAAGTCGAACGGAAATGAGTTTTAGTCGCGATCCCTGGTGGCAGGAAATGAGAGTTCCATTCTCTCAACTTATAAAACACAGGTGGCACACCTGCTATTGAAATATATTGTCCCCAGAAGTAGTAGTAGAGTAGTAAAAGTGATAATGAAAATAGTAATAATAATAATAGTAATAATAATAATAATAATAGTAATAATAATAATAATATCGCTCTCTTCACGAAAACAGTCCAGTGAAGATCAAAGCTTCCCCTTGCCTTCTACACACCCCTGGTTCTCCAGGTTTTCCACACTTCTTCTACGCTTCACAGTTGACACATTGCGCGTTGTACGTATGCGGTTGATTGTGCCTTCCCTGGTGTCTTGTGTAAGGATTATTCCTTGCTTATTGGCAACACTGTAGGTGAGTGACGTGATCTTGACTGGACTGTTTCCGTGGCGTTAGCTTTAGTAATAATCAGTTTTATAACAACAATAACAGGCGATGTTCAAATGCCGTACAAATTCCACAAACAAAATTACTAATGTACTCGGAACCCTTGATCGTTAGTTTTCTGTATACACTCGTATTATCCAACCTCGGAGTGCTCCGGAGCGGAGTGGGCAAGTTCTTATAATCTCGCTCCGGAGCGGAGCGTCACACGGTATCGCTCCGCTCCGGAGCGGAGTGAACCATTCTATAAAATTTCGCTCCTCGCTCCGGAGCGGAGCGAGAAAATTTCCAACTTCCTCTGCTCCGATCCGGAGCGGAGCGTGTCAAGGTAGCGCTCCGCTCCAGAGCGGAGCGAACCATTTTCTAAAATTTCGCTCCTCGCTCCGGAGCGGAGCGGAGCGTGTCAAGGTAGCGCTCCGCTCCAGAGCGGAGTGAACCATTTTCTAAAATTTCGCTCCTCGCTCCGGAGCGGAGCGAGAAATTTTTCGATTCTCGCTGCTCCGCTCCGGAGCGGAGCGGGCTAAGACATCGCTCCGCTCCGGAGCGGAGCGAACCATTTCTTAGAATCTCGCTCCTCGCTCCTGAGCGTGGGCAACAGCTGGAGCGTTGATCCGCTCCGCTCCGAAACCCTGGTTCGAAGAAGCCTCATAATTGTGATCGGCAGCATAGTAACATTACAGTATTTTGACATTTTGAAAGTCATTAAATTATAATACGTATTTTCGTTTTGGATGTCAGTGAAAAAATGAAATTGTAAAACAAAACGTTTGAAAACATCCGTAAACAAGATTTGGCGTGACAGAAGTCCTGGTTATTGGAAT